>NW_027010723.1:0-29192 GCF_036934945.1 Oncorhynchus masou masou | reverse complement strand
ACCGGTACCCCCTGTATATAGCCTCCACATTGACTCTGTACCGGTACCCCCTGTATATAGCCTCCACATTGACTCTGTACCGGTACCCCCTGTATATAGCCTCCACATTGACTCTGTACCGGTACCCCTGTATATAGCCTCCACATTGACTCTGTACCGGTACCCCTGTATATAGCCTCCACATTGACTCTGTACGGGTACCCCCTGTATATAGCCTCCACATTGACTCTGTACCGTACCCCTGTATATAGCCTCCACATTGACTCTGTACCGGTACCCCCTGTATATAGCCTCCACATTGACTCTGTACCGGTACCTCCTGTATATAGCCTCCACATTGACTCTGTACCGGTACCCCCTGTATATAGCCTCCACATTGACTCTGTACCGGTACCCCCTGTATATAGCCTCCACATTGACTCTGTACCGGTACCCCCTGTATATAGCCCCCACATTGACTCTGTACCAGTACCCCCTGTATATAGCCTCCACATTGACTCTGTACCGGTACCCCCTGTATATAGCCTCCACATTGACTCTGTACCGGTACCCCCTGTATATTACCTCACTATTGTCATTTTACTGCTGCTCTATAATTATTTGTTACTTATATTATATATATATTTTTTAAAGCTTACCTATAAACTTATCAATTCAATTCAATTCAAGGGCTTTATTGGCATGGGAAACATGTGTTAACATTGCCAAAGCAAGTGAGGTAGATAATATATAAAGTGAATATATAAAGTGAAATAAACAATACAAATTAACAGTAAACATTACACCTACAGAAGTTTCAAAACAATAAAGACATGACAAATGTCATATTATATATATATATATATATATATATATACTGTCACGAATATTACCGAAGGTGACTCCCCTTCTTGTTCGGGTGGCGCTCGGCGGTCGTCGCCGGTCTACGAGCTGCCACCGATCCTTTGTTCTGTGTTTGTTTGGTTTTGTCTAATTGGTTTCACCTGTTCCTTGTTTGGTTGTTAGGGTGGGGTTATTTAAGTTCGTTCAGCCCGCTTCTGTTTGTGCGGGCATGTTCATCTGTATGTGTTAGAGTGGTTAGTGTTTTCATTTGGGTTTCTCGCTGTCCTTGTATTTTCACGATAGGGTACTTTTGTTCTGTAGTTATACCTGGTTTGGTATACTATGTTTGTTCCTGTGATTATTTTTGGACATTAAAGCGTGTTTTTTCCCGCATCCTTTGCTCTCTGCGCCTGACTCCACACCTGTTCACTCATTGAGCGTTACATATACAGTGTTTTAACAATGTACAAATGGTAAAGGATACAAGATAAAATAAATAAGCATGAATATGGGTTGTATTTACAATGGTGTGTGTTCTTCACTGGTTGCCCTTTTCTAGTGGCAACAGGTCACAAATCTTGCTGCTGTGATGGCACACTGTGGAATTTCACCCAGTAGATATGGGAGTTTTTCAAAATTGGATTTGTTTTTGAATTCTTTGTGGATCTGTGTACTCTGAGGGAAATATGTCTCTCTAATATGGTGATACATTGGGCAGGAGGTTAGGAAGTGCAGCTCAGTTTCTACCTCATTTTGTGGGCAGTGAGCACATAGCCTGTCTTCTCTTGAGAGCCATGTCTGCCTATGGCGGCCTTTCTCAATAGCAAGGCTATGCTCGCTGAGTCTGTACATAGTCAAAGCTTTCCTTAATTTTGGGTCAGTCACAGTGGTCAGGTATTCTGCCGCTGTGTACTCTCTGTTTAGGGCCAAATAGCATTCTAGTTTGCTCTGTTTTTTTTGTTAATTCTTTCCAATGTGTCAAGTAATTATCTTTTTGTTTTCTCATGATTTGGTTGGGTCTCATTGTGCTCTCTCTCTCTCTCTGTTTCTCTCTCTCTCTCTCTCTCTCTCTCTCTGTTTCTCTCTCTCTCACTGTCTCTCTCTGTCTCACTGTCTCTCACTCGCTCTCCCCTCTCTCTCTGTCTCTGTAACTTTCTCTCTGTATCTCTCTGTTTCTCTCTCTCTCTCACTGTCTCACTGTCTCTCTCACTCTCTCTCCCCTCTCTCTCTGTCTCTCTCTCTTCCTCTGTCTCACTGTTGCGCTTGTTTTAGTGATTCACCATCGTGTGAGGCTCAGGTTTTCTGGGTCTTTGGTTGGATATGTTTTTAAATTTCTTTCTTAGATTTTTGCATTCTTCTTGCATTCTTCATCACACCATTTGTCATTGTCTTAGGTTGTCTGATAGGGAAGCTGACAGGTCAACTGTATTGTTTAGGCTTTTTACTGACAAGTTTACACCTTCACTATTACAGTGCAATGTTTTGTCCAGGTTGTTGTCTAAAAGGGAATTCATTTGTTTTTGCCTAAATGTTTTTTTTAGGTTTCTACACTACTTTCCTTCTATAGGAAAACTTTCTATAGAATTTCTTAATTTTGTGCAGTTCCTTTGGCTTTAACTCCTCATGATTGAGTGTGGCTCTGTTCAAGTAAACTGTGATTTTGCTGTGATCTGATAGGGGTGTTAGTGGGCTGACTGTGAACGCTCTGAGAGACTCTGGGTTGAGGTCAGTGATAAAGTAATCTACAGTACTACTGCCAAGAGATGAGCTATAGGTGTACCTACCATAGGAGTCCCCTCTAAGCCTACCATTGACTATGTACATACTCAGCATGCGATAGAACTGAAGAAGTTGTGACCCGTTTTTGCTGGGTATTTTGTCATAGTTTGGTCGAGGGAGTGTATTTGGGAGGGAATGCTGTCACCTCAGGTAGGTGTTTGTCCCCCTGTGTGCTGAGAGTGTCAGGTTCTTGTCCTGACATTTAGGTCACCACAGTCTAGTACATGTCCCTGGGCCTGGAAATGGTTCCTCTCCCCCTCTAGGATGGAGATGCTGTCATCGTTAAAGTATTGGGATTCTATTGGGGGATGTAGGTAGCACACATCTTGCAATAATTTCCTTATTCATTTCTTGTCGCATGTAAAATGTTCCTGTTTTGACAAATTGAATAGAGTGGGTTAGGTCTGCTCTATATAAAATGAGCATTCCCCCTGAGTCTCTTCCCTGTTTCACACCTGGTAGTTCGGTGGATGGGACTACCAGCTCTCTGTAACCTAGAGGGCAACCAGTAGGTCCATTTCCTCTATACCATGTTTCTTATAGGATGACAATGTCTGTATTTCCGATTTCTTTGATGAAGTCTTGGTTCCTTCTCTTTAGGCCAAAGACAGATGACCTCAGACCTTCTATATTCCAGGATGAGATAGTAAAAGCTTTGTGTTCCATAGTGTGTTGATGTGAATTTGGTTAAATTCTCTAAACCCCACCACACGTACACACACCATCACACACAGCTCGCTCCAAAGACACGTTCAGATTTTCATGCTTTTGCGTTTGGGTCAATACTCTAACCCTTGTGTGTGTGTGTGTCTGATTCAGGATGCTCTTAGTCATCCGTCACAGGGGCTTTGGCAGTGTGTGAGTGTGAGTGTGTATGAGTGAGTGTGTGACAGGGGCTTTGGCAGTGTGTGAGTGTGAGTGTGTATGAGTGAGTGTGTGACAGGGGCTTTGGCAGTGTGTGAGTGTGAGTGTGTATGAGTCAGCATTTGACAGGGACTTTGGCAGTGTGTGAGTGTGAATGTCTATGAGTCAGTGTGTGACAGGGACTTTGGCAGTGTGTGAGTGTGTATGAGTGAGTGTGTGACAGGGACTTTGGCAGTGTGTGAGTGTGAGTGTGTATGAGTCAGCGTTTGACAGGGACTTTGGCAGTGTGTGAGTGTGAGTGTGTATGAGTCAGTGTGTGACAGGGACTTTGGCAGTGTGTGAGTGTGAGTGTGTATGAGTGAGTGTGTGACAGGGGCTTTGGCAGTGTGTGAGTGTGAGTGTGTATGAGTCAGCGTTTGACAGGGACTTTGGCAGTGTGTGAGTGTGAATGTCTATGAGTCAGTGTGTGACAGGGACTTTGGCAGTGTGTGAGTGTGTATGAGTGAGTGTGTGACAGGGACTTTGGCAGTGTGTGAGTGTGAGTGTGTATGAGTCAGCGTTTGACAGGGACTTTGGCAGTGTGTGAGTGTGAGTGTGTATGAGTCAGTGTGTGACAGGGACTTTGGCAGTGTGTGAGTGTGAGTGTGTATGAGTCAGTGTGTGACAGGGACTTTGGCCATTGAAAGTGACCTGTGATCCGACAGGAGCCCTCGGCAGAAAACAGATTACACACCTTTACTATGCTGCAGAGCCAGCAGCACTAACTATCACACACACCTTTACTATGCTGCAGAGCCAGCAGCACTAACTATCACACACACCTTTACTATGCTGCAGAGCCAGCAGCACTAACTATCACACACACCTTTACTATGCTGCAGAGCCAGCAGCACTAACTATCACACACACACGCACACACACACACACACACACGCACACACACACACACACACACACACACACACACACACACTTGTTTTTCTATCCTCGTGGTGACCTAAATGTATTTCCATTCAAAAGTCCTATTTTGCCCAAACCTAACATTTACCCTAACCTTAACCTTAACCCTAACCTTAACTCTAAACTTAACCCCTAGCTCATAACCCTAATTCCTAACCCTAACCTCTAACCCTAATTCTAACCCTAACCCTAAACCTAACCCATAAGGTTAAAATAGCCTTTGTCCTTGTGGGGAGGTGGGAAATGTCCCTACAAGGTTTTTCTTGTTGACTTTTGGGGATTCAGGTCCCCAAGAAGATAGAAGAACAAGACCACGCGCACGCACGCACGCACGCACGCATACACACGCACACACACACACACACACACACGCACGCACACGCACACACACACACACACACACACACACACACACACACACACACACACACACAGGCTCAGAGAGATACATGTGCAGTTGTACACTCTATTCTAACTGTTACACACACCATTCTAAAATATTACACACACCATGTATTTAACTACACAACCTACACAAATTATACACAAGTATGTATTCCTTACTGCATCTATTTCCTATAGAAAGGCTCAGGCAACAATAAAGGGTCGCTAGACGTTCCATAATTCCATAATTCATTTACAACGTAGTAGCTGTTTTTGTCAGTAAAACACTATCCTCCTAATCAAAACATTTGCAACCATTTTCTAAGGTGTTTGTCCACTGCTGTTAGATAAAATGCCACGCAGAGTAAGACTAGAGAATCAATGAGAATTCAATTAACTCTTAAGGTGACAGGAGACTTAATGTGATTTGGCTGTTAGTTAAATGAGAATGCTAGTCAAACATTGTGTGAGTAACTTCTGTTTCTTAGCTTTATAGGAAAGAGATACACTTCTCCCAGAGTGCTTGACAATTATAGAAGCAAGTAGATATTATTACCTGTGTGTGTTTGTGTGTGTGTTTGTGTTTGTGTGTGTGTGTGTGTGTGTGTGTGTGTGTGTGTGTGTGTGTGTGTGTGTGCGGGAAAAACTATGTTCTTTAAGAGTATGTTTCTAATTAGCAGTGGGTTAAACAGGGACTGCTAAAACCCCCATACACACATGCACACACACACCTTAACATGTGTATCACGTTCAGTAGCATTGTTAAGGATTCCCATTAATGCAGACGATTAGCTTTCAAGGAATTAATTAATTGTCCCTGCCCTTCAAAATGCTAACGCTAGCTTTCTGTTGTTCTTGCCCTGGGCACTGGCTCACAATGCATCGATCCCAAAACTGATAGAAATAAATTAATATAGTAATTAATTAAGGACTAAATAGTAATTGTTACTCAAACCTTATAGTTTTGATCATAAACTTGTCTGCATCACTTCTCTATTAGTTCCTGTCCTCTCACATCATTGACAGACATCTCCAACAGTAACCATTTAGCAGATGTTTTTATCTCAAGTGTCCTACAGTTAACATATAATGAATATTCACTATGTGGGCCATGCAGGAATCTGATGCACACACATCCACTCCTGTAAAAGTGCAGCTTGAACTGAACTGCTGTGAAGGACTCCATCTGCTATCAGTCATTAAAAAACACATTTTTCTAAAGATACACAATGCCCAAGTCCTCTCTGGGGTGCACTTTCTGGCAGAAGGGCTGGCACGGGCTCGTTTTCTCCCACATTTTCCCCACTTGCCAAATAGTGAGTCGTCATCCCACCGCCAGCAGAAGCAATCTGCTCTTTCATTTCAGCGTGGCTGGCCCGGCCTGAGATTGATCGGCACATATGGCCCCAGAAAACAAACTGTCAATACGTTGAGCGCTGGAGAATTTCAACAAATACCCGCCTGCACATTGTGTCCCATTTAACACGTTCTATTGACCGTTTCCTTCTTTTAATTAAAGGGAAACCTGCTGGCCGGAAACCAAGATAAAGTTCAAAGATGGGGTCACCGAGGGGGGAGGAGAACACTATGCTAATTGTAAAAGGGGCATCCACTACTTCGCTTCGGGGAGATGGTGGGGGATAGCGAGTGTGTGTGTCTGCACACGTGCATGTGTGTGTCAGTGTCTCAATGTGTGTGTATACTAGAGAGGATATTATTGAGTTTGTGTGTGTGTCTGTGTCTCAATGTGTGTGTCTACTAGAGAGGATATTATTGAGTTTGTGTGTGTGTCAGTGTCTCAATGTGTGTGTCTACTAGAGAGGATGTTATTGAGTTTGTGTGTGTGTCTGTGTCTCATTGTGTGTGTCTACTAGAGAGGATATTATTGAGTTTGTGTGTGTGTCTGTGTCTCATTGTGTGTGTCTACTAGAGAGGATATTATTGAGTTTGTGTGTGTGTCTGTGTCTCAATGTTGTGTGTCTACTAGAGAGGATATTATTGAGTTTGTGTGTTTGTCTGCTATGGGGCTGTATTTAAATCACCTCTTTGATGGGGATGTTCTTATTAGTCTCATGGGAGGAGGGGGAGGAGGTGGGGGGAGGGAGGAGAGGAGGAGGAGGTGGGGGAGGAGGAGGGAGGAGGAGGAGGAGGGGAGGGGAGGAGAGGGAGGGACGAGGGGAGGAGGTGGGGAGAGGAGGAGGGGAGGAGGAGGGGAGGAGGAGGAGGAGGAGGAGGGGAGGAGGTGGGGGGAGAGGAGGGACGAGGGGAGGAGGTGGGGGAGAGGAGGAGGAGGAGAGGAGGTGTAGGGGAAGAGGAGAATAGGTGGAGGGGGAGGAGGAGATGGGGAGGAGGAGGAGGGGAGGTGGGGGGAGGAGGACTAGGAGAGGAGAGTGGGGAGGAGGTGGAGGGGAAGAGGAGAATAGGAGGAGGGGAGGAGGAGATGGGGAGGAGGAGGAGGGGAGGTGGGGGGGAGGAGGACTAGGAGAGGAGGTGGGGAGGAGGTGGAGGGGAGGTGGGGGGGAGGAGGACTAGGAGAGGAGGTGGGGAGGAGGTGGAGGGGAAGAGGAGGAGGGGAGAAGGAACCAGATCATACACCTTCTCTTTCCTTACAGATCTCCTGAAAGCCCTAATGACTCATTGGTTTTGACGCAAACAACAGCAGTTGTGGGTTTGAGTCCCACATGGGCCACATATAAGTCACTCTGGATAAAAGCTAAAAGCTATCTGGTAAATGACTATTTATTTATATTTCATTTTTATATTTTTATTATAAGAGTAGGGAAAAGAGACCATGGGGACTGATTCATAATGTTCTACCATCGTACCACTGTGTTAAATGTAATATCAGCTTTCAAAATGAAATATATGAAATATCACTTCGATATTTCATAGAGATTAGATGGAAGCAGGCATCATACTCAGGATGTTAACAAGACTGGAAACAAGACCACCACCAGGACAAACACCAGACACAGGAAACGTGGAGAGTTATGGAATACACTTACTGTTGCTGTTTAAATCCACTAGCCATCCAATCTTGTTTAGTATTTACTACAATGTCGCTTTGTGCCAACAGCTACTCAGAAGTGTGCCCATCTGAGTTTGTGTAAGAGAGCGAATGGGGATGGATTGTGTGTGAGTGAGTGTGTGTGTGTTTGTGAGCGTGTGTGTGAGAGTGTGTGTGTTTTAGGTGTGTCTGCTGCATGTGGCACCTCATCCCCCATTCTTACCTGAGTTGGCCAAAGCTACAGCCTTGAGAGTAACAAACTCCTCCTTCTCCAGCTTCATGACTTTGTATTTCTTCACCAGTTGCAGTATGGCGTTGTTGAGATCAAGAAGTCCTGCCAGCTTGGACTGGTCCTCGTCCATGATGTAGTCCTCAGCATACACCAGCTTGTCCTCCAAGGACAGCGAGCGGAACACCACACGCAGGATCAGAATCTCCATCCACGCACTCTGCAGTAGACTCATCTGGTCTGCCAGCGACAGCGTGGAGAAACCTGAGGGAGGGAGGGAGGGAGGAGGGAGGGAGGGAGAGAGGGAGGAGGAGGGAGGGAGGGAGGGAGGGAGGGAGGGAGGGGGAGGGAGGGAGGGAGGGAGAGAGAGAGAGAGAGAGAGAGAGAGAGAGAGAGAGAGAGAGAGAGAGAGAGAGAGAGAGGTTAAACCCATTGGATATGCAATAGTTTATTATTCAAATCTGAGAGATAGACTTCTCCCTGTGGTGGGTAAGAAACAGGGCTGTGTGTGGGTGACATGTTGGGTCAAACACCATTCATGGGAATGGGTCAAACACCATTCATATTCAGCCTATCTAAAGGGTTAGGGTTGGGGAAATGAAGCAGGGGATGGAGCATGGCTGGAGTTTTGGTTGAGTTCTGGTCTTGTGCCGAGTTGTTCTGGTACTAGTTCTAGGTCAAGGTCTTCGTCTGGCCTAAACTGGCCTAAGACACCATTGTATTTGGTCCGTGCGTTGAAGTCAAGGGAAGTTCTTCCAGCCTCTACACCCTGACAGCCAAGGTGACCAGGGGTCTCCTCCTTCTCGATAGCCCAGCGCCCAGGGCTCTCCTCTGGGGACGGAGTGGTCTTATCTCCCCCTGAACACACACACCATGGATCAATGCTAGCCATCACCACTCCTCACACTCTAATTGTTAGCCTGAAAACTTCTGCTCTCTCTTTACTCCTCTCTCTCTTCCTGTCTCTCTCTCTTCCTGTCTCTCTCTATTCCTGTCTCTCTCTATTCCTCTCTCATCTCTATCTCTATCTCTCTCTCTCTCTCTCTCTCTCTCTCTCTCTCTCTCAATTCAATTCAATTCAATTCAATTCAAGGGGCTTTATTGGCATGGGAAACATGTGTAAGGTATATAATATATAAAGTGAAATAAACAATAAAAATTAACAGTAGACATCACACATACAGAAGTTTCAAAACAATAAAGACATTACAAATGTCATATTATATATATATACAGTGTTTTTACAATGTGCAAATGGTAAAGGACACAAGATAAAATAAATAAGCATAGATATGTTGTATTTACAATGGTGCGTGTTCTTCACTGGTTGCCCTTTTCTCGTGGCAACAGGTCACAAATCTTGCTGCTCTGATGGCACACTGTGGAATTTCACCCAGTAGATATGGGAGTTTTTCAAAATTGGATTTGTTTTCGAATTCTTTGTGGATCTGTGTAATCTGAGGGAAATATGTCTCTCTAATATGGTCATACATCGGGCAGGAGGTTAGGAAGTGCAGCTCAGTTTCCACCTCATTTTGTGGGCAGTGAACACATAGCCTGTCTTCTCTTGAGAGCCATGTCTGCCTACGGCGGCCTTTCTCAATAGCAAGGCTATGCTCGCTGAGTCTGTACATAGTCAAAGCTTTCCTTAATTTTGGGTCAGTCACAGTGGTCAGGTATTCTGCCGCTGTGTACTCTCTGTGTAGGGCCAAATAGCATTCTAGTTTGCTCTGTTTTTTTGTTAATTCTTTCCAATGTGTCAAGTAATTATCTTTTTGTTTTCTCATGATTTGGTTGGGTCTAATTGTGCTGCTGTCATGGGGCTCTGTAGGGTGTGTTTGTGAACAGAGCCCCAGGACCAGCTTGCTTAGGGGACTCTTCTCCAGGTTCATCTCTCTGTAGGTGATGGCTTTGTTGTGGAAGGTTTGGGAATCGCTTCCTTTTAGGTGGTTATAGAATTTAACTGCTCTTTTCTGGATTTTGATAATTAGTGGGTATCGGCCTAATTCTGCTCTGCATGCATTATTTGGTGTTCTACGTTGTACACTGAGGATATTTTTGCAGAATTCTGCGTGCAGAGTCTCAATTTGGTGTTTCTCTCTCTCTCTCTCTCTCTCTCTCTCTCTCTCTCTCTCCCTCCCTCAGGTTTCTCCACGCTGTCGCTGGCAGACCAGATGAGTCTACTGCAGAGTGCGTGGAAGGAGATTCTGATCTTGCGTGTGGCTATACGAAGGGCTATATGAATACATTTGATTTGATTTGTGCTTCTAGTTCCGACCATGCAGTAACATCTAACAAGTAATCTAACCTGACAACTACCTTATACACACAAGTGTAAAGGAATGAATAAGAATATATACATAAAAATATATGAATGAGTGATGGCCGAAAGCCATAGGCAAGTTGCAGTAGATGGTATAGAGTACAGTATATACATATGAGATGAGTAATGTAGGGTTATGTAAACATTATATAAAGTGGCATTGTTTAAAGCGGCTAGTGATACATTTATTACATCAATATTTCCATTATTAAAGTGGCGAGAGTTGAGTCAGTATGTTGGCAGCAGCCACTCAATGTTAGTGATGGCTGTTTAACAGTCTGATGGCCTTGAGATAGAAGCTGTTTTTCAGTCTCTCGGTACCAGCTTTGATGCACCTGTACTGACTTCGCCTTCTGGATGATAGCGTGGTGAACAGGCAGTGGCTCGGGTGGTTGTTGTCCTTGATGATCTTTTTGGCCTTCCTGTGACATCGGGTGGTGTAGGTGTCCTGGGGGGCAGGTAGTTTTCCTCCCGGTGATGCGTTGTACAGACCTCACTACCCTCTGGAGAGCCTTACGGTTATGGGCGGAACAGTTGCGGTACCAGGTGGTGATACAGAGGTTGAAGAAGTGCTGCTGCGCCTTCTTCACCACGCTGTCTGTGTGGGTGGACCAATTCAGTTTGTCCGTGATGTGTACGCCGAGGAACTTAAAACTTTCCACCCTCTCCACTACTGTCCCGTCAATGTGGATAGGGGGCTGCTCCCTCCTCTGTTTCCTGAAGTTCACGATTATCGCCTTTGTTTTGTTGACATTGAGTGTGAGGTTATTTTCCTAACACCACACTCCGAGGGCCCTCACCTCCTTCCTGTAGGCCGTCTCATCGTTGTTGGTAATCAAGCCTACCACTGTAGTGTTGTCTGCAAACTTGATGATTGAGTTGGAGGGGTGCAAGAGAGGGCTGAGAACGCACCCTTGTGGGGCCCCAGTGTTGAGGATTTGTCAGCGGGGTGGAGATGTTGTTACCTACCCTCACCACCTGGGTAGGACCCAGTTGCACAGGGCGGGGTCGAGACCCAGGGTCTTGAGCTTAATGATGAGTTTGGAGGGTACTGTGGTGTTAAATGCTGAGTTGTAATTGATGAACAGCATTCTTACAAAGGTATTCCTCTTGTCCAGATGGGTTAGGGCAGTGTGCAGTGTGATTGCGATTGCGTCATCTGTGGACCTATTGGGGCAGTCTGCAAATTGGATGGGTCTAGGGTGTCAGGTAGGGTGGAGGTGATATTGTCCTTGACTAGTCTCTCAAGCACTTCATGATGACGAAAGTGAGTGTTGCGGGCGGTAGTCGTTTAGCTCAGTTACCTTAGCTTTCTTGGGAACAGGAACAATGGTGGCCCTCTTGAAGCATATGGGAACAGCAGACTGGGATAAGGATTGATTGAATATGTCCGTAAACACACCAGCCATCTGGCCTGCGCATGCTCTGAGGACACGGCTGGGGATGCCGTCTGGGCCTGCAGCCTTGCGAGGGTTAACACGTTTAAATGTTTTCCTCACGTAGGCTGCAGTGAAGGAGAGCCTGCAGGTTTTGGTAGAGGGCCGTGTCAATGGCACTGTATTGTCCTCAAAGCGAGCAAAGAAGTTGTTTAGTCTGTCTGGGAGCAAGACATTGTGGTCTTCACACACTGTTGCTGGTATTTTGGCCCATTCCTCCATGCAGATCTCCTCTAGAGCAGTGCTGTTTTGGGGCTGTTGCTGGGCAACACGGATTTCAACTTCCTCCAAAGATTTTCTATAGGGTTGAGATCTGGAGACTGGCTAGGCCACTCCAGGACCTTGAAATACTTCTTATGAAGCCACTCCTTCGTTGCCCGGGCGGTGTGTTTGGGATCATTGTCATGCTGAAAGACCCAGCCACGTTTCATCTTCAATACCCTTGCTGATGGAAGGAGGTTTTCACTCAAAATCTCACGATACATGGCCCCATTCACTCTTTCCTTTACACGGATCAGTCGTCCTGGTCCCTGGTCCCAAAACAGCCCCAAACCATGATGTTTCCCACCCCCATGCTTCACAGTAGGTATGGTGTTCTTTGGATGCAACTCAACATTTTTGTCCTCCAAACACGAAGTTGAGTTTTTACCAAAAGTTCTATTTTGGTTTCATCTGACCATATGACATTCTCCCAATCTTCTAGCAGGATGCTGGTGTGTTACTGATGGTAGGATTTGTTACTTTGGTCCCAGCTCTCTGCAGGTCATTCACTAGGTCCCCCGTGTGGTTCTGGGATTTGTAATCACCATTCTTGTGATCATTTTGACCCCATGGGGTGAGATCTTGCGTGGAGTCCCAGATCGAGGAGATTATCAGTGGTCTTGTATGTCTTCCATTTCCTAATAATTGCTCCCACAGTTGATTTCTTCAAACCAAGCTGCTTACCTATTGCAGATTCAGTCTTCCCCGCCTGGTGCAGGTCTACAATTTTGTTTCTGGTGTCCTTTGACAGCTCTTTGGTCTTGGCCATAGTGGAGTTTGGAGTGTGACTGTTTGAGGTTGTGGACAGGTGTCTTTTATACTGATAACAAGTTCAAACAGGTGCCATTAATACAGGTAACGAGTGGAGGACAGAGGAGCCTCTTAAAGAAGAAGTTACAGGTCTGTGAGAGCCAGAAATCTTGCTTGTTTGTAGGTGACCAAATACTTATTTTCCACCATAATTTGCAAATAAATAAATTAAAAATCCTACAATGTGATTTTCTGGATTTTTTTTCTCATTTTGTCTGTCATAGTTGAAGTGTACCTATGATGAAAATTACAGGAGGCAGGTGTGTGTGTGTGTTTGAGATGACGGTGTGTGTGTGTGTGTGTGTGTGTTTGAGATGATGGTGTGTGTGTGTTTGTGAGGCAGGTGTGTGTTGGTGTGTTTGTTTGAGATGACGGTATGTGTGTTTGAGATGACAGTATGTGTGTGTGTGAGAGAGGCAGGTGTGTGTGTGTTTGAGATCACGGTATGTGTGTGTGTGTGTGTGGGAGCAGCATGATTTCTTCCTCTCTCTCTGAGCTGATCAGTAGTGGCAGATAACTTATTATGTTGGAGTTGCAGGTTACCTTTTATAACAACTGTTCATCCACTACTGCTAACATTTCTGATCACATTAGGAACTGTGGAAGGCTGAGAAACATTTGGTGTGCCATTCACACACACACACACACACACACACACACACACACACACACACACACACACACACACACACACACACACACACACACACACACACACACACACACACACACACACGCACACACACACACACACACACACACACACATGCACACACACACACACACACACACACACGCAAACATACAGGAAGCAGTGTGAGCCAGTTGGCAGCACCTCCACTACTACTTAATAAAATCATCAAAAGGGATTAAGGATGAGTTTCGGGGAAATCGACAGTAACACAAACAGGGTGAGCTGTGGTCACAGAACAGACAGTAATACTAACAGGATGAGCTGTGCTGTGGTCACAGAACAGACAGTAACACTAACAGGGTGAGCTGTGGTCACAGAACAGACAGTAACACTAACAGGGTGAGCTGTGGTCACAGAACAGACAGTAACACTAACAGGGTGAGCTGTGGTCACAGAACAGACACTAATACTAACAGGGTGAGCTGTGGTCACAGAACAGACAGTGACACTAACAGGGTGAGCTGTGGTCACAGAACAGACAGTAACACTAACAGGGTGAGCTGTGGTCTCAGAACAGACAGTAACACGAACAGGGTGAGCTGTGGTCACAGAACAGACAGTAACACGAACAGGGTGAGCTGTGGTCACAGAACAGACAGTAACACTAACAGGGTGAGCTGTGGTCACAGAACAGACAGTAACACTTACAGGGTGAGCTGTGGTCACAGAACAGACACTAATACTAACAGGGTGAGCTGTGGTCACAGAACAGACAGTAACACGAACAGGGTGAGCTGTGGTCACAGAACAGACAGTAACACGAACAGGGTGAGCTGTGGTCACAGAACAGACAGTAACACTAACAGGGTGAGCTGTGGTCACAGAACAGACAGTAACACTAACAGGGTGAGCTGTGGTCACAGAACAGACACTAATACTAACAGGGTGAGCTGTGGTCACAGAACAGACAGTAACACTAACAGGGTAAGCTGTGGTCACAGAACAGACAGTAACACGAACAGGGTGAGCTGTGGTCACAGTACAGACACTAATACGAACAGGGTGAGCTGTGGTCACAGAACAGACAGTAACACTAACAGGGTGAGCTGTAGTCACAGAACAGACAGTAACACTAACCCGAGATGGCACCAGTGTTATGTTACTGTATCATGTCTATAAAGAAACTATAAAGAATCTGAGAGAGAGAAAAAGAGTGAGGTAAAGAAGGGAAGGCAGAGAGAGTATGAGTGTGTGCGATCGGGGGGGGGGTCTGTAGCATGACAGATGGACTGACTCCATAGCCTGGAGGTTCTTCCTGTGCCAAACTATTAGAGTGGAAGGAGGACATTCTTTTTTTTTAGGTGCATCAATGATGTTATCAGGAGCAGAAGCTCGGCTTCTCTAGATTTCATCCCTAGCTGTCTTCCCTAGCTGTCTTCCCTAGCTGTCTTCCCTAGCTGTATTCCCTAGCTTTCATCCCTAGCTTTCATCCCTAGCTGTCTTCCCTAGCTGTCTTCCCTAGCTGTCTTCCCTAGCTGTATTCCCTAGCTTTCATCCCTAGCTTTCATCCCTAGCTGTCTTCCCTAGCTGAAATCCCTAGCTGTCTTCCCTAGCTGTAATCCCTAGCTTTCATCCCTAGCTTTCATCCCTAGCTGTCTTCCCTAGCTGAAATCCCTAGCTGTCTTCCCTGGCTATCTTCCCTAGCTGTCTTCCCTGGCTGTCATTCCTAGCTGACATCCCTAGCTGTCTTCCCTAGCTGAAATCCCTAGCTGTCTTCCCTAGCTGTAATCCCTAGCTGTCATCCATAGCTTTCATCCCTAGCTGTCGTCCCTAGCTTTCATCCCTAGCTGTCTTCCCTAGCTGACTTCCCTTGCTGTCATCCCTGGCTTTCATCCCTAGCTGAAATCCCTAGCTGTCTTCCCTAGCTGTCATCCAATTCTTCTTATCATCCTTATTAATGCTGCTTCAGGACGCATTCATTAACAAATAACATCTCTGTTCTCATGGCCGAGCCATACGTCTCTGTTCTCATGGCCGATCCATACATCTCTGTTCTCATGGCCGAGCCATACATCTCTGTTCTCATGGAAGAGCCATACATCTCTGTTCTCATGGAAGAGCCATACATCTCTGTTCTCATGGCCAAACCATACATCTCTGTTCTCATGGCCGATCCATACATCTCTGTTCTCATGGCCGATCCATACATCTCTGTTCTCATGGCCGATCCATACATCTCTGTTCTCATGGCTGATCCATACATCTCTGTTCTCATGGCCGATCCATACATCTCTGTTCTCATGGCCGATCCATACATCTCTGTTCTCATGGCCGATCCATACATCTCTGTTCTCATGGCTGATCCATACATCTCTGTTCTCATGGCCGATCCATACATCTCTGTTCTCATGGCCGATCCATACATCTCTGTTCTCATTGCTGATCCATACATCTCTGTTCTCATGGGTGATCAATATAGCAGAGAAAAGGAGCCTCAATGTGAATTTAGTGCTGATGACGGAGGGAGAGAGGTATTGGTCCTCTCCTCCTCTCTTCCCCCTCCTCTCCTCCTCTCCCCCTCTCCTCCTCTCCCCCTCTCCTCCTCTCCCCCTCTCCTCCTCTCCTCTTCTACCCCTCTCCACCTCTCCTCTTCTACCCCTCTCCTCCTCTCCCCCCTCCTCCTCTCCTCCTCTCCCCCTCTCCTCCCCTCCCCCTCGCCTCCTCTCCCCCCTCCTCCTCTCCTCCTCTCTTCCTCTCCTCTCAGTTAAGTTTAAGCACTCGTTCTGAATGTTTAAGGTCAGGGTTAATATTTGGGACAGGGCTAAAACAAGACAATGTAAGTTCCAAGCACTGGGATTGTACATGTGACACTCGGAGCCGGAGTCCACAGTGCCCCAGCAACCTGCAAGCCTACTTGATAGTAATATCGCTCACTGTTGCCCCTAGTGGTTGGTTTTGAAGGTGTCTCCCGACATCCTGGGGACGGTGAATATATAAAGGTAGAATATATCACCTTGGATCTGGAGTGCCCTGGATGCTGTCTGTGTGTACGTGCGTTGTATGTGTGTCTTTGTATGTGTAAGTGTGTAGCTGCGCAGGTGAGTGTGTACATGGTGTGTGTGTGTGTGGACATGGTGTGTGTGTGTGTGTGTACATGGTGTGTGTGTGTTACCTGGTGTATGTGTACATGGTGTGTGTGTGTTACCTGGTGTTTGTGCTATCAGACGGGATATGTGTGTGTGTTACCTGGTGTTTGTGCTATCAGAAGGGATATGTGTGTGTGTTACCTGGTGTTTGTGCTATCAGAAGGGATATGTGTGTGTGTTACCTGGTGTTTGTGCTATCAGAAGGGATATGTGTGTGTGTTACCTGGTGTTTGTGCTATCAGAAGGGATATGTGTGTGTGTTACCTGGTGTTTGTGCTATCAGAAGGGATATGTGTGTGTGTTACCTGGTGTTTGTGCTATCAGAAGGGATATGTGTGTGTGTTACCTGGTGTTTGTGCTATCAGAAGGGATATGTGTGTGTGTTACCTGGTGTTTGTGCTATCAGAAGGGATATGTGTGTGTGTTACCTGGTGTTTGTGCTATCAGAAGGGATATGTGTGTGTGTTACCTGGTGTTTGTGCTATCAGAAGGGATATGTGTGTGTGTTACCTGGTGTTTGTGCTATCAGAAGGGATATGTGTGTGTGTTACCTGGTGTTTGTGCTATCAGAAGGGATATGTGTGTGTGTTACCTGGTGTTTGTGCTATCAGAAGGGATATGTGTGTGTGTTACCTGGTGTTTGTGCTATCAGAAGGGATATGTGTGTGTGTTACCTGGTGTTTGTGCTATCAGAAGGGATATGTGTGTGTGTGCACAGCTCTCTGACAGAAAGAGGCTGCGGTGCAGTCATGCAGACTTAACCTCTATTGGGCACCGAGACTGCACTCACACACACACACACACACACGTCCCACAACCCCGCAGCCTGCGTGTCTGCCAAATCAGTCCTGACTGCACGTTTACACCCCAGACAGCTGAACAGCCTGTGTGCAAGCACACACACACACACACACACACACACACACACACACACACACACACACACACACACACACACACACACACACACACACACACACACACACACACCTTCCACTCACCAGTCTTTAAAAAACACACACACACACACCTTCCACTCACCAGTCTTTAAAAAACACACACACACACACCTTCCACTCACCAGTCTTTAAAAACCCCAGCTCTATGTGTTTTCTCATGTTTGCAGGACAACTAATGTGTGACTGTTGATGACAGCTGCGTGAGGTAGTTCTCTACTCGTTACCTCTGATCTGGTTTGATTTAGTAACACTCTGGTGAGTTTCTGTCAAGGCAACACGACCTAACACTAATAAGTCATCAACAGCTTGGCTGTCATAACAGAGAACACTTAGAGACTAATAGCATCAGGGTATTGAGGCTCACTGAGACTGAGATTGCATACAGACGCCTGTGAAATCCAACGGTTTCAGACACACCACAGACCTATGTGTGTGTAGGTCTGTCCGTCTGTGTGTGTGTGTGTGCATATATGTGTGTGTCTGTCTGTCTGTCTGTCTGTCTGTCTGTCTGTCTGTCTGTCTGTCTGTCTGTCTGTCTGTCTGTCTGTCTGTCTGTCTGTCTGTGTGTGTGTGTGTGTGTGTGTGTGTGTGTGTGTGTGTGTGTGTGTGTGTGTGTGTGTGTGTGTGTGTGTGTGTGTGTGTCTGTGTGTGTGTGCGTGTGCGTGCGTGTGCGTGTGTGCGTGTGCGTGCGTGTGTGTCTGTGTGTGTGTGTGCGTGTGCGTGCGTGCGTGCGTGCGTGTGTGCGTGTATATGTATGTGTGTGTGTGTGTGTACATGTCTAGAGTGTGTCCTGTGGTGATATGTGGTGTCAGTCTTCTCTCACACTGCTAGTTCTCTTGACATGTACGATTCAATTGTGACAGTAGAATAAAAGTTTGTCACTAATATCGAGGCTATCAGTGAAGTTGTTTATTGCCTTCAGTTTAAAACAAGATGTAATGACATGACAAATCATAGTAATGTTATCTAATGATATATCTGTAATGTTATCTAATGATTTATCTGTAATGTTATATAATGATTTATCTGTAATGTTATCTAATGACATATCATAATGATATATTTGATAAAAATATTTAATGAAATAAAGAAGAATAGAATCAAAGCACTTTCAGTCAATAGTGTAGTCTTTCAGTAGTCTTTCAGTCACTAGTGTAGTCTTTCAGTGGACTTTCAGCCACTAGTGTAGTCTTTCAGTGGACTTTCAGTCACTAGTGTAGTCTTTCAGCAGAATTTCAGTCACTAGTGTAGACTTTCAGTGGACTTTCAGTCACTAGTGTCGTCTTTCAGTGGACTTTCAGTCCCTAGTGTAGTCTTTCAGTAGTCTTTCAGTCACTAGTGTAGTCTTTCAGTGGACTTTCAGTCACTAGTGTAGTCTGTCAGTGGACTTTCAGTCAATAGTGTAGTCTTTCAGCAGAATTTCAGTCACTAGTGTAGTCTTTCAGTAGACTTTCAGTCACTAGTGTAGTCTTTCAGCAGACTTTCAGTGGACTTTCAGTCACTAGTGTAGTCTTTCAGTGGACTTTCAGTCACTAGTGTAGTCTGTCAGCAGACTTTCAGTCACTAGTGTAGTCTTTCAGTGGACATTCAGTCACTAGTGTAGTCTTTCAGCAGACTTTGAGTCCTTAGTGTTGTCTTTCAGTGGACTTTCAGTCCCTAGTTTAGTCTTTCAGTGGACATTCAGTCACTAGTGTAGTCTTTCAGCAGACTTTGAGTCCTTAGTGTCGTCTTTCAGTGGACTTTCAGTCCCTAGTGTAGTCTTTCAGTGGACATTCAGTCACTAGTGTAGTCTTTCAGTGGACTTTCAGTCCCTAGTGTAGTCTTTCAGCAGACTTTCAGTCACTAGTGTAGTCTTTCAGTGGACTTTCAGCCACTAGTGTAGTCTTTCAGTGGACTTTCAGTCACTAGTGTAGTCTTTCAGTGGACTTTCAGTCACTAGTGTCGTCTTTCAGTGGACTTTCAGTCACTAGTGTAGTCTTTCAGTAGTCTTTCAGTCACTAGTGTAGTCTTTCAGTGGACTTTCAGCCAATAGCGTAGTCTTTCAACAGACTTTCAGTCAATAGTGCAGTCTTTCAGTGGACTTTGAGTCCCTAGTGTAGTCTTTCAGTGGACTTTCAGTAGACTTTCAGTCACTAGTGTAGTCTTTCAGAAGACTTTCAGTCACTTGTGTCGTCTTTCAGTAGATTTTCAGCCACTAGTGTAGTCTTTCAGCAGACTTTCAGTCACTAGTGTAGTCTTTCAGTGGACTTTCAGCCACTAGTGTAGTCTTTCAGTGGACTTTCAGTCACTAGTGTAGTCTTTCAGTGGACTTTCAGTCACTAGTGTCGTCTTTCAGTGGACTTTCAGTCACTAGTGTAGTCTTTCAGTCACTAGTGTAGTCTTTCAGTAGACTTTCAGCCAATAGCGTAGTCTTTCAACAGACTTTCAGTCAATAGTGCAGTCTTTCAGTGGACTTTGAGTCCCTAGTGTAGTCTTTCAGTGGACTTTCAGTAGACTTTCAGTCACTAGTGTAGTCTTTCAGAAGACTTTCAGTCACTAGTGTAGTCTTTCAGAAGACTTTCAGTCACTAGTGTCGTCTTTCAGTAGACTTTCAGTCACTAGTGTAGTCTTTCAGCAGACTTTCAGTAGACTGTCAGTCACTAGTGTAGTCTTTCAGTAGTCTTTCAGTCACTAGTGTAGTCTTTCAGAAGACTTTCAGTCACTAGTGTCGTCTTTCAGTAGACTTTCAGTCACTAGTGTAGTCTTTCAGCAGACTTTCAGTAGACTGTCAGTCACTAGTGTAGTCTTTCAGTAGTCTTTCAGTCACTAGTGTAGTCTTTCAGTAGACTTTCAGTCACTAGTGTAGTCTTTCAGCAGACTTTCAGTAGACTTTCAGTCACTAGTGTAGTCTGTCAGTGGACTTTCAGTCCCTAGTGTAGTCTTTCAGTAGACCTTCATCCACTAGTGTAGTCTTTCAGTAGACTTTCAGTCACTAGTGTAGTCTTTCAGCAGACTTTCAGTAGACTTTCAGTCACTAGTGTAGTCTTTCAGTGGACTTTCAGTAGTCTTTCAGTCACTAGTGTAGTCTTTCAGTGGACTTTCAGTCACTAGTGTAGTCTTTCAGTAGACTTTCAGTCACTAGTGTAGTCTATCAGTGGACTTTCAGTCACTAGTGTAGTCTTTCATTGGACTTTCAGTCACTAGTGTAGTCTGTCATTGGACTTTCAGTAGACTTTCAGTCACTAGTGTAGTCTTTCAGTGGACTTTCAGTCACTAGTGTAGTCTGTCAGTGGACTTTCAGTAGACTTTCAGCCACTAGTGTAGTCTTTCAGTGGACTTTCAGTCACTAGTGTAGTCTTTAAGTGGACTTTCAGTCACTAGTGTAGTCTTTCAGTGGACTTTCAGTCACTAGTGTAGTCTTTCAGTAGACTTTCAGCCACTAGTGTGGTCTTTCAGTGGACTTTCAGTAGTCTTTCAGTCACTAGTGTAGTCTTTCAGCAGACTTTCAGTAGACTTTCAGTCACTAGTGTAGTCTTTCAGTGGACTTTCAGTCACTAGTGTCGTCTTTCAGTAGACTTTCAGCCACTAGTGTTGTCTGTCAGCAGACTTTCAGTAGACTTTCAGTCACTAGTGTAGTCTTTCAGTGGACTTTCAGTCACTAGTGTCGTCTTTCAGTAGACTTTCAGCCACTAGTGTAGTCTTTCAGTGGACTTTCAGTAGTCTTTCAGTCACTAGTGTAGTCTGTCATTGGACTTTCAGTAGACTTTCAGTCACTAGTGTAGTCTTTCAGTGGACTTTCAGTCACTAGTGTAGTCTGTCAGTGGACTTTCAGTAGACTTTCAGCCACTAGTGTAGTCTTTCAGTGGACTTTCAGTCACTAGTGTAGTCTTTCAGTGGACTTTCAGTCACTAGTGTAGTGTGTCAGTGGACTTTCAGTCACTAGTGTAGTCTTTCAGTTGACATTCAGCCACTAGTGTAGTCTTTCAGTGGACTTTCAGTCACTAGTGTAGTCTTTCAGTGGACTTTCAGTCACTAGTGTAGTCTTTCAGTAGACTTTCAGTCAATAGCGTAGTCTTTCAGAAGACTTTCAGTCAATAGCGTAGTCTTTCAGTAGATGTTCAGTCACTAGTGTAGTCTTTCAGTAGTCTTTCAGTCACTAGTGTAGTCTTTCAGCAGACTTTCAGTAGACTTTCAGTCACTAGTGTAGTCTTTCAGTGGACTTTCAGTCACTAGTGTAGTCTGTCAGTGGACTTTCAGTCCCTAGTGTAGTCTGTCAGCAGACTTTCAGTAGACTTTCAGTCACTAGTGTAGTCTTTCAGCAGACTTTCAGTAGACTTTCAGTCACTAGTGTAGTCTTTCAGCAGACTTTCAGTAGACTTTCAGTCACTAGTGTAGTCTTTCAGCAGACTTTCAGTAGACTTTCAGTCACTAGTGTAGTCTCTCAGTGGACTTTCAGTCACTAGTGTCGTCTTTCAGTAGACTTTCAGTAGACTTTCAGTCCCTAGTGTAGTCTTTCAGTGGACTTTCAGTCACTAGTGTAGTCTGTCATTGGACTTTCAGTAGACTTTCAGTCACTAGTGTAGTCTTTCAGTGGACTTTCAGTCACTAGTGTAGTCTGTCAGTGGACTTTCAGTAGACTTTCAGCCACTAGTGTAGTCTTTCAGTGGACTTTCAGTCACTAGTGTAGTCTTTCAGTGGACTTTCAGTCACTAGTGTAGTGTGTCAGTGGACTTTCAGTCACTAGTGTAGTCTTTCAGTAGACTTTCAGCCACTAGTGTAGTCTTTCAGTGGACTTTCAGTCACTAGTGTAGTCTTTCAGTGGACTTTCAGTCACTAGTGTAGTCTTTCAGTGGACTTTCAGTCACTAGTGTAGTCTGTCATTGGACTTTCAGTAGACTTTCAGTCACTAGTGTAGTCTTTCAGTGGACTTTCAGTCACTAGTGTAGTCTGTCAGTGGACTTTCAGTAGACTTTCAGCCACTAGTGTAGTCTTTCAGTGGACTTTCAGTCACTAGTGTAGTCTCAGTGGACTTTCAGTCACTAGTGTAGTCTTTCAGTGGACTTTCAGTCACTAGTGTAGTATTTCAGTGGACTTTCAGTCACTAGTGTAGTCTGTCATTGGACTTTCAGTAGACTTTCAGTCACTAGTGTAGTCTTTCAGTGGACTTTCAGTCACTAGTGTAGTCTTTCAGTGGACTTTCAGTCACTAGTGTAGTCTTTCAGTAGACTTTCAGTCACTAGTGTAGTCTATCAGTGGACTTTCAGTCACTAGTGTAGTCTTTCATTGGACTTTCAGTCACTAGTGTAGTCTGTCAGTGGACTTTCAGTAGACTTTCAGCCACTAGTGTAGTCTTTCAGTGGACTTTCAGTCACTAGTGTAGTCTTTAAGTGGACTTTCAGTCACTAGTGTAGTCTTTCAGTGGACTTTCAGTCACTAGTGTAGTCTGTCAGTGGACTTTCAGTAGACTTTCAGCCACTAGTGTAGTCTTTCAGTGGACTTTCAGTCACTAGTGTAGTCTTTAAGTGGACTTTCAGTCACTAGTGTAGTCTTTCAGTGGACTTTCAGTCACTAGTGTAGTCTTTCAGTAGACTTTCAGCCACTAGTGTGGTCTTTCAGTGGACTTTCAGTAGTCTTTCAGTCACTAGTGTAGTCTTTCAGCAGACTTTCAGTAGACTTTCAGTCACTAGTGTAGTCTTTCAGTGGACTTTCAGTCACTAGTGTCGTCTTTCAGTAGACTTTCAGCCACTAGTGTTGTCTGTCAGCAGACTTTCAGTAGACTTTCAGTCACTAGTGTAGTCTTTCAGTGGACTTTCAGTCACTAGTGTCGTCTTTCAGTAGACTTTCAGCCACTAGTGTAGTCTTTCAGTGGACTTTCAGTAGTCTTTCAGTCACTAGTGTAGTCTGTCATTGGACTTTCAGTAGACTTTCAGTCACTAGTGTAGTCTTTCAGTGGACTTTCAGTCACTAGTGTAGTCTGTCAGTGGACTTTCAGTAGACTTTCAGCCACTAGTGTAGTCTTTCAGTGGACTTTCAGTCACTAGTGTAGTCTTTCAGTGGACTTTCAGTCACTAGTGTAGTGTGTCAGTGGACTTTCAGTCACTAGTGTAGTCTTTCAGTTGACATTCAGCCACTAGTGTAGTCTTTCAGTGGACTTTCAGTCACTAGTGTAGTCTTTCAGTGGACTTTCAGTCACTAGTGTAGTCTTTCAGTAGACTTTCAGTCAATAGCGTAGTCTTTCAGAAGACTTTCAGTCAATAGCGTAGTCTTTCAGTAGATGTTCAGTCACTAGTGTAGTCTTTCAGTAGTCTTTCAGTCACTAGTGTAGTCTTTCAGCAGACTTTCAGTAGACTTTCAGTCACTAGTGTAGTCTTTCAGTGGACTTTCAGTCACTAGTGTAGTCTGTCAGTGGACTTTCAGTCCCTAGTGTAGTCTGTCAGCAGACTTTCAGTAGACTTTCAGTCACTAGTGTAGTCTTTCAGCAGACTTTCAGTAGACTTTCAGTCACTAGTGTAGTCTTTCAGCAGACTTTCAGTAGACTTTCAGTCACTAGTGTAGTCTTTCAGCAGACTTTCAGTAGACTTTCAGTCACTAGTGTAGTCTCTCAGTGGACTTTCAGTCAATAGTGTCGTCTTTCAGTAGACTTTCAGTAGACTTTCAGTCCCTAGTGTAGTCTTTCAGTGAACTTTCAGTCACTAGTGTAGTCTGTCATTGGACTTTCAGTAGACTTTCAGTCACTAGTGTAGTCTTTCAGTGGACTTTCAGTCACTAGTGTAGTCTGTCAGTGGACTTTCAGTAGACTTTCAGCCACTAGTGTAGTCTTTCAGTGGACTTTCAGTCACTAGTGTAGTCTTTCAGTGGACTTTCAGTAGACTTTCAGTCACTAGTGTAGTCTTTCAGTGGACTTTCAGTCACTAGTGTAGTCTGTCAGTGGACTTTCAGTAGACTTTCAGCCACTAGTGTAGTCTTTCAGTGGACTTTCAGTCACTAGTGTAGTCTTTAAGTGGACTTTCAGTCACTAGTGTAGTCTTTCAGTGGACTTTCAGTCACTAGTGTAGTCTTTCAGTAGACTTTCAGCCACTAGTGTGGTCTTTCAGTGGACTTTCAGTAGTCTTTCAGTCACTAGTGTAGTCTTTCAGCAGACTTTCAGTAGACTTTCAGTCACTAGTGTAGTCTTTCAGTGGACTTTCAGTCACTAGTGTCGTCTTTCAGTAGACTTTCAGCCACTAGTGTTGTCTGTCAGCAGACTTTCAGTAGACTTTCAGTCACTAGTGTAGTCTTTCAGTGGACTTTCAGTCACTAGTGTCGTCTTTCAGTAGACTTTCAGCCACTAGTGTAGTCTTTCAGTGGACTTTCAGTCACTAGTGTAGTCTTTCAGTAGACTTTCAGCCACTAGTGTGGTCTTTCAGTGGACTTTCAGTAGTCTTTCAGTCACTAGTGTAGTCTTTCAGCAGACTTTCAGTAGACTTTCAGTCACTAGTGTAGTCTTTCAGTGGACTTTCAGTCACTAGTGTCGTCTTTCAGTAGACTTTCAGCCACTAGTGTTGTCTGTCAGCAGACTTTCAGTAGACTTTCAGTCACTAGTGTAGTCTTTCAGTGGACTTTCAGTCACTAGTGTCGTCTTTCAGTAGACTTTCAGCCACTAGTGTAGTCTTTCAGTGGACTTTCAGTAGTCTTTCAGTCACTAGTGTAGTCTGTCATTGGACTTTCAGTAGACTTTCAGTCACTAGTGTAGTCTTTCAGTGGACTTTCAGTCACTAGTGTAGTCTGTCAGTGGACTTTCAGTAGACTTTCAGCCACTAGTGTAGTCTTTCAGTGGACTTTCAGTCACTAGTGTAGTCTTTCAGTGGACTTTCAGTCACTAGTGTAGTGTGTCAGTGGACTTTCAGTCACTAGTGTAGTCTTTCAGTTGACATTCAGCCACTAGTGTAGTCTTTCAGTGGACTTTCAGTCACTAGTGTAGTCTTTCAGTGGACTTTCAGTCACTAGTGTAGTCTTTCAGTAGACTTTCAGTCAATAGCGTAGTCTTTCAGAAGACTTTCAGTCAATAGCGTAGTCTTTCAGTAGATGTTCAGTCACTAGTGTAGTCTTTCAGTAGTCTTTCAGTCACTAGTGTAGTCTTTCAGCAGACTTTCAGTAGACTTTCAGTCACTAGTGTAGTCTTTCAGTGGACTTTCAGTCACTAGTGTAGTCTGTCAGTGGACTTTCAGTCCCTAGTGTAGTCTGTCAGCAGACTTTCAGTAGACTTTCAGTCACTAGTGTAGTCTTTCAGCAGACTTTCAGTAGACTTTCAGTCACTAGTGTAGTCTTTCAGCAGACTTTCAGTAGACTTTCAGTCACTAGTGTAGTCTTTCAGCAGACTTTCAGTAGACTTTCAGTCACTAGTGTAGTCTCTCAGTGGACTTTCAGTCAATAGTGTCGTCTTTCAGTGGACTTTCAGTCCCTAGTGTAGTCTGTCAGCAGACTTTCAG
Organism: Oncorhynchus masou masou; assembly: GCF_036934945.1. Classification (NCBI taxonomy): domain Eukaryota; kingdom Metazoa; phylum Chordata; class Actinopteri; order Salmoniformes; family Salmonidae; genus Oncorhynchus; species Oncorhynchus masou. Next base: position 3,131 of record NW_027010723.1, on the reverse strand, counting down.
TAGACTTTCAGTCACTAGTGTAGTCTTTCAGCAGACTTTCAGTAGACTTTCAGTCACTAGTGTAGTCTTTCAGCAGACTTTCAGTAGACTTTCAGTCACTAGTGTAGTCTTTCAGCAGACTTTCAGTAGACTTTCAGTCACTAGTGTAGTCTCTCAGTGGACTTTCAGTCACTAGTGTCGTCTTTCAGTAGACTTTCAGTAGACTTTCAGTCCCTAGTGTAGTCTTTCAGTGGACTTTCAGTCACTAGTGTAGTCTGTCATTGGACTTTCAGTAGACTTTCAGTCACTAGTGTAGTCTTTCAGTGGACTTTCAGTCACTAGTGTAGTCTGTCAGTGGACTTTCAGTAGACTTTCAGCCACTAGTGTAGTCTTTCAGTGGACTTTCAGTCACTAGTGTAGTCTTTCAGTGGACTTTCAGTCACTAGTGTAGTGTGTCAGTGGACTTTCAGTCACTAGTGTAGTCTTTCAGTAGACTTTCAGCCACTAGTGTAGTCTTTCAGTGGACTTTCAGTCACTAGTGTAGTCTTTCAGTGGACTTTCAGTCACTAGTGTAGTCTTTCAGTGGACTTTCAGTCACTAGTGTAGTCTGTCATTGGACTTTCAGTAGACTTTCAGTCACTAGTGTAGTCTTTCAGTGGACTTTCAGTCACTAGTGTAGTCTGTCAGTGGACTTTCAGTAGACTTTCAGCCACTAGTGTAGTCTTTCAGTGGACTTTCAGTCACTAGTGTAGTCTCAGTGGACTTTCAGTCACTAGTGTAGTCTTTCAGTGGACTTTCAGTCACTAGTGTAGTCTTTCAGTGGACTTTCAGTCACTAGTGTAGTCTGTCATTGGACTTTCAGTAGACTTTCAGTCACTAGTGTAGTCTTTCAGTGGACTTTCAGTCACTAGTGTAGTCTTTCAGTGGACTTTCAGTCACTAGTGTAGTCTTTCAGTAGACTTTCAGTCACTAGTGTAGTCTATCAGTGGACTTTCAGTCACTAGTGTAGTCTTTCATTGGACTTTCAGTCACTAGTGTAGTCTGTCAGTGGACTTTCAGTAGACTTTCAGTCACTAGTGTAGTCTTTCAGTGGACTTTCAGTCACTAGTGTAGTCTGTCAGTGGACTTTCAGTAGACTTTCAGCCACTAGTGTAGTCTTTCAGTGGACTTTTAGTCACTAGTGTAGTCTTTCAGTGGACTTTCAGTAGTCTTTCAGTCACTAGTGTAGTCTTTCAGCAGACTTTCAGTAGACTTTCAGTCACTAGTGTAGTCTTTCAGTGGACTTTCAGTAGTCTTTCAGTCACTAGTGTAGTCTTTCAGCAGACTTTCAGTAGACTTTCAGTCACTAGTGTAGTCTTTCAGCAGACTTTCAGTAGACTTTCAGTCCCTAGTGTAGTCTTTCAGTAGACTTTCAGCCACTAGTGTAGTCTTTCAGTGGACTTTCAGTAGTCTTTCAGTCACTAGTGTAGTCTTTCATTGGACTTTCAGTCACTAGTGTCGTCTTTCAGTAGACTTTCAGCCACTAGTGTAGTCTGTCAGCAGACTTTCAGTAGACTTTCAGTCACTAGTGTAGTCTTTCAGTGGACTTTCAGTCACTAGTGTCGTCTTTCAGTGGACTTTCAGTCACTAGTGTCGTCTTTCAGTAGACTTTCAGTAGACTTTCAGTCCCTAGTGTAGTCTTTCAGTGGACTTTCAGTCACTAGTGTAGTCTGTCAGTGGACTTTCAGTAGACTTTCAGCCACTAGTGTAGTCTTTCAGTGGACTTTCAGTCACTAGTGTAGTCTTTCAGTGGACTTTCAGTCACTAGTGTAGTGTGTCAGTGGACTTTCAGTCACTAGTGTAGTCTTTCAGTGGACTTTCAGTCACTAGTGTAGTCTGTCATTGGACTTTCAGTAGACTTTCAGTCACTAGTGTAGTCTTTCAGTGGACTTTCAGTCACTAGTGTAGTCTGTCAGTGGACTTTCAGTAGACTTTCAGCCACTAGTGTAGTCTTTCAGTGGACTTTCAGTCACTAGTGTAGTCTTTCAGTGGACTTTCAGTCACTAGTGTAGTCTTTCAGTGGACTTTCAGCCACTAGTGTAGTCTTTCAGTGGACTTTCAGTCACTAGTGTAGTGTGTCAGTGGACTTTCAGTAGACTTTCAGTCACTAGTGTAGTCTTTCAGTGGACTTTCAGTCACTAGTGTCGTCTTTCAGTAGACTTTCAGTCCCTAGTGTAGTCTTTCAGTGGACTTTCAGTCACTAGTGTAGTCTTTCAGTGGACTTTCAGTCACTAGTGTAGTCTGTCATTGGACTTTCAGTAGACTTTCAGTCACTAGTGTAGTCTTTCAGTGGACTTTCAGTCACTAGTGTAGTCTTTCAGTGGACTTTCAGTCACTAGTGTAGTCTGTCAGTGGACTTTCAGTAGACTTTCAGCCACTAGTGTAGTCTTTCAGTGGACTTTCAGTCACTAGTGTAGTCTTTCAGTGGACTTTCAGTCACTAGTGTAGTCTTTCAGTGGACTTTCAGTCACTAGTGTAGTCTGTCATTGGACTTTCAGTAGACTTTCAGTCACTAGTGTAGTCTTTCAGTGGACTTTCAGTCACTAGTGTAGTGTGTCAGTGGACTTTCAGTCACTAGTGTAGTCTTTCAGTAGACTTTCAGCCACTAGTGTAGTCTTTCAGTGGACTTTCAGTCACTAGTGTCGTCTTTCAGTAGACTTTCAGTCACTAGTGTAGTCTTTCAGTGGACTTTCAGTCACTAGTGTAGTCTGTCATTGGACTTTCAGTAGACTTTCAGTCACTAGTGTAGTCTTTCAGTGGACTTTCAGTCACTAGTGTAGTCTGTCAGTGGACTTTCAGTAGACTTTCAGCCACTAGTGTAGTCTTTCAGTGGACTTTCAGTCACTAGTGTAGTCTTTCAGTGGACTTTCAGTCACTAGTGTAGTCTTTCAGTGGACTTTCAGTCACTAGTGTAGTCTGTCATTGGACTTTCAGTAGACTTTCAGTCACTAGTGTAGTCTTTCAGTGGACTTTCAGTCACTAGTGTAGTCTTTCAGTGGACTTTCAGTAGACTTTCAGCCACTAGTGTAGTCTGTCAGTGGACTTTCAGTCACTAGTGTAGTCTTTCAGTAGACTTTCAGCCACTAGTGTAGTATTTCAGTGGACTTTCAGTC
>NW_027010722.1:0-29196 GCF_036934945.1 Oncorhynchus masou masou | reverse complement strand
AGTTGGCTGAATGTCCTTTTGGGTGGTGGACTATTTAAAAACATTTTTTTAACTAGGCAAGTCAGTTAAGAACAAATTATTATTTACAATAACGGGCTACTCTGGCCAAACCCGTACGACACTGGTCCAATTGTGAGCCGTCCTATGGGACACCCAATCACAGCCAGATGAGGATACAGCCTCGATTCAAACCAGGTACTATAGTGACGCATCTTTCACTGAGATGCAGTGCCTTAGACCGCTGCGCCACTCAGGAGCCTGAGTGATACATATGGGAAACTTGAGTGGAAAAACCCAGTAGAGTTGCAGTTCTTGACACACTCAAATATACTGTACCCCCTCGGCCTCCCGGGTGGCCAAACAAAAATGTTTCTCTACAATAAGCTGTCTCCAACATCATCATAGAAAATATGGACCTCCACATCCACCCAGGACCTCCACATCCGGCTTCCTCACCTGTGGGATTGTCGGAGACCAGCCACTCGGACCGCTGATGAAACAGGAGTATTTATGTCTGTAATAAAGCCCTTTATTGGGGAAAAACTCATTCTGATTGGCTGGGCCTGGCTCCCCAGTGGGTGAGACTATGCCCTGCCAGGCCCACCCATGCCTGTGCCCCTGCCCAGTCATGTGTAATCTGTAGCTTAGGTCCTAATTTATTTATTTCAATTGACTGATTCTTTATATGAACTGTAACTCTGTAAAATTGTTGCATGTTGCGTTCATATATATTTTTTCAGTATTTATGTATATATAGTACCAGTCAAGTTGGGACAACTACTCATTCCAGCATATTTCTTTATTTTTACTATTTTCTACATTGTAAAATAATAGTGAAGACATCAAAACTATGAAATAACATGGACTCATGTAGTAACCCAAAAAGTGTTCAACAAATCCATCCCTCTCCTTCTCGGTCAAATAGCGCTTACACAGCCTGGAGGTGTGTTTTGGGTCATTGTCCTGTTGGAAAAACAAATGATAGTCCCAATAAACGCAAACCAGATGGGATGGTGTACCGCTGAAGAATGCTGTGGTAGCCAAGCTGGTTAAGTGTGCCTTGAATTCTAAATAAATCACTGACAGTCACCAGCAAAGCATCATCACACTTCCTCCATGCTTCATGGTGGGAACCACACGAGGAGATCATCTGTTCACATGCTCTGCGTCTCACAAAGACACAGAGGAGTTTTCACAAAAGCTTTCCAGAACTTGCAAACTGCTTTTTATACTGTTCAACATACCTTGTGTCAATTTAAGTTTATCCTCAATACTGACAAACTAAACTAATGGTGTTTTCTAAAGCAAGAAATAGACCTCTGAACTTTTCACCTATTACTACCTGTCAGGGCAAGGAGATTGAGGTTGTCACCTCATAAATATCTTGACATTTTAATTAATGACGCCTCTTTTAAATTGCATATTCAACAACTTACAAAAAAATTTAAGATGAAATTCAGATTTTAATTTAGGAATAAGGCCTGTTTTTCTTTTGAAGCCAGAAGGAGGCTCGTATCAGCTACATTTATGCCCTTACTAGACTATGGGGATATTTTATATATGAATGCTTCCGCTCAGTGTTTGAGATCAATTGAGACCTTTTACCATGGCACTTTGAGATTTATTTTATACTGCAAAACCCTTACGCACCACTGCACTTTGTATACCAGGGTTGGCTGTCCTTCTATAGTCACTCGTAGGCTCAGGCACTGGTATACTTTTATTTACAAAGCCATTTTGGGTTTACTACCTTTTTATTTGGGCATTTGTATTGTTCAGAAATTTGGGTACTCTCTTCGTTCACTGGACTTTATCCTGATAACTGTTCCAAATGTCTGAACTGAATTTAGTAAAAGGGCTTTTATGTACTCTGCGCCATCGTCTTGGAACGCCTTACAAAATAATTTTAAACTGGAAGAACTTGTCTCGATTGGTATTTTTAAATCACTGATGAATGATCTTGAGAGTGATTCCCTGACCTGTCAATGTTTTTAATTTGCTGTTTGTGATTTTGTTATACTCTTGTGAATTCTATGGTTTTTACTAGATTACTTGTAGTTTTTCATGTTTGTAATTTTTGTAATGACTTGGTGCTGCCATCTTGGCGAGGACGCTCTTGAAAAATAGATTTTAAATCTCAATGAGCCCTTCCTGGTTAAATAAAGGTTAAATAAATCAAATAAAACAGTGGTTGGAACCAAAAATCTCAAAAAAGGACTCATCAGACCGAAGGACAGATTTACACCAGTCTAATGTCCATTGCTTGTGTTTCTTGGCTCAAGCAAGTCTCTTCTTATTGGTGTCCTTTAGTAGTGGTATCTTTGCAGCAATTCGACCATGAAGGCCTGATTCACGCAGTCTCCTCTTAACAGTTGATGTTGAGATGTGTCTGTTACTTGAACTCTGTGAAGTATTTATTTGGGCTGTAATCTGAGGTGCAGTTAACTGTAATGAACTTATCCTCTGCAGAAAAGGTAACTCTGGGTCTTCCTTTCCTATGGTGGTCCTCATGAGAGCCAGTTTCATCATAGCGCTTGATGGTTTTTGCGACTGCACTTGAAGACACTTTCAAAGTACTTGACATTTTCTGGATTGACTGACCTTCATGTCTTAAAGTAATGATGGACTGTCGTTTCTCTTTGCTTATTTGAGCTGTTCTGGCCATAATATGGACTTGGTATTTTACTAAATAGGGCTATCTTCTGTATACCAATCCTACCTTGTCACAACACAACTGCTTAGCTCAAATGCATTAATAATGAAATAAATTCCACAAATTAACTTTTAACAAGGCATACCTGATAATTCAAATGCATTCCAGGTGACTACCTCATGAAGCTGGTTGAGAGAATGCCAAGAGTGCAAAACTGTCATCAAGGCATAGGATGGCTACTTTGAAGAATCTCAAATATATTTTGATTTGTTTAACACATTTTTGGTTACTACATGATTCAATATGTGTTATTTCATACTTGTGATGTCTTCACTATTATTCTGCAATGTGTAAAATAGTAATAAAGAAAGAAAAAACCTTGAATGAGTAGATGGGTCCAAACTTTTAACTGGTACTGTATTCCTGTATTGTATACATGTATTCTGACGGGAGAGAAATCATAATCAAATAAAGACCAGAAAAGTAGACCCCATCTGCTTAACAGGTGGGATACAGCTTCCGTTGCATTGGCAGAGGCTGCAGTGTAGCCTAGTGGTTAGAGCATTGGACTATTAACCGAAATGTTGCAAATTCAAATCCCCGAGCTGACAAGGTACAAAATCTGTCGTTCTGCCCCTGAACAGGCAGTTAACCCACTGTTCCTAGGCCGTCATTGAAAATAAGAATTTGTTCTGAATTGACTTGCCTAGTAAAATAAAGGTTAAAAGAAATAACCATTCAGACCTACATTGAGCAGAGAACAATATCCTTCATATCTTGTCTATTTTAAATGGCAGTTAAAACACATCTCAATAATGAATATAAAGCGCATCAGTTTCAACGGTATAATGTGCATGGACTACATTTATCGGTGCATTATTGATTTGAGTCGGCATCAAATTGAAGTACAAAAAGTAGGCTATAGAACAAAGTTATAATATAGAAATGTACATTAAACGACGTTTTTGGTCTGAATAATTATTTACAGTAATCATCAGTATCCCATTATGAGTTTGGGTTTATCCCTCTGATTCCGAGTCTATAGTTGGCAGAATGTTCTAAGATTACAGCAGTCTGCTGCCCAGTTCTTTGGGAGGATTTAGAAAAAACTCCCCCAAGAGTGATTGGTTACGTTCCAGTCCGTTGTTAACAGCCACGCTGCGCAGAATATCAGATTTGACGAGTCAATGAGCCACAAAGACGACAAGTAACGTGGGCGCGACTGGTGATGGAGACCACCTGGAACGTACCCCCCTTTGCTACTGCTGTGCAGCAGCACACATCAACCGAATGCACGATCCGAACAGCATCGTGGCTACAAATAATACGTCTAAAATATTCAAATGAATCGCTATTGAACGAAAGTAGCCCTGGATGACACAAAATACTGTAATAAACAAAATTACTGATGGTAAGTTTACTAAATATATTATCGTTGTCATTGAACGACGAGGACGTTTCAGAATGACATACCTAAATTGTGCTTTCTAACGTTACTATTTTCCCAATATGTTAATTTGACCTGTTATGCATAATAAGCTAAACTTTCACAATTATCTGGAATTATTGTATTGAACGATGTTGGAGTAACATTAACTAATCACATTATAGTGTGTTGTTAGCCAGGCTAGCTAGTTGGCAAGCTAGCTGGCTTTTGTTCACTGACGCTTTCTTGGACATCATCAATGCATGTTTGTTTGTTTTTTTGCTAGGTAATTTTGTTATCAACTACACACGGCACATAGACGTTTTTGTTAGCTAGCTGTAGTTTAAAAGCATTCGTTTGGTCGCTCATTTTTGGAACTAGTTAGCTAATGTAATGGTTGATTGTATGGCTAACATTAGCTGGCTAACGTTACGTCTTCCATCGTCGAATTGAATTTCACGACCAAAAGCTTAGTTTGATTGTTAGGTACAACATGTACTTTTCCAAACGCTTATCTAATTAGCAAACGTTCATTAGACATGTCATGGATCATTATAAAGCGATAGATACCCCACCAATATGGCGTGGAGCGCTGTTTTGCAACAACAACAAATGTGATTGAAATCATGCATGCTTTTTTATTTTATTTTAGCGCGCTCTTGTCAGGTGAAAGTTGATAATTTTAGGATAGTCAATACATTTTACAAGATTGTGTGATGCAAGGAACACGTGTTGATGTGCAGTAAATCCGATGCATGTGGTTTATTTCTTTATCGGGGCCCAGCGTTTTTCTTGACTTATGCATAAAGAAGCCTGGAAGGAGGAGAGATGACTAGAAATGTTTCGTTTTATGTGTGGAGTAATTGTCGGAGTAGAGGACCTTGTGCTTTTCAGGTAAAATAACAACTCAATGTTTATATCCCAGGACAAATGAGCGAGCAAGTGCAAGCAAACTAAATAGGACAAATTAGCTAGCACGTGCAAGCTAACTAGCTAAAATGCCATACATGTTTAATGCTTTTCGACCTGTTCCCAAATTAATGTCATTGGTTCAGAGTTTGTTTTGATTTTTTTTAAACAACGTGTTGTGATCGCATTTGGTGTAGGGGGACAAAATAAATCAAATCAAATATATTTGTCACATACACATGGTTAGCAGATGTTACTGCGAGTGTAGCGAAATGCTTGGGCTTCTAGTTCCGACAATACAGTAATAACCAACGAGTAATCTAACCTCTAACAATTCCAAAACTACAATTTATACACACAAGTGTAAAGGGATAAAGAATATGTACATAAAGATATATGAATGAGTGTTGGTACAGAATGGCATAGGCAAGATGCAGTAGATGGTATCGAGTACAGTATATACATATGAGATGAGTAATGTAGGGTATGTAAACAAAGTGGCATAGTTTAAAGTGGCTAGTGATGCATGTATTACATAAAGATGCAGTAGATTATATAGTGTACAGTATATACATATGACATGAGTAATGTAGGGTATGTAAACATGATATTAAATAGCATTGTTTAAAGTGGCTAGTGATATATTTGCCATCAATTCCCATTATTAAAGTGGCTGGAGTTGAGTCCGTGTGTTGGCAGCAGCCACTAAATGTCAGTGGTGGCTGTTTAACAGTCTGATGGCCTTGAGATAAAGTTGTTATTCAGTCTCTCGGCCCCTGCTTTGATGCACCTGTACTGATCTCGCCTTCTGGATGATAGCGGGGTGAATAGGCAGTGGCTCGGGTGGGTGTTGTCCTTGATGATCTCTGGCCTTCCTGTGACATCGGGTGGTGTAGGTGGTTAGGCAGGTAGTTTGCCCCCGGTGATGCATTGTGCAGACCTCACTACCCTCTGGAGAGCCTTACGTTTGTGGGCGGAGCAGTTGCCGTACCAGGCGGTGATACAGCCCGACAGGATCCTCTCGATTGTGCATCTGTAGAAGTTTGTGAGTGCTTTTGGTGACAAGCCAAATTTCTTCAGCCTCCTGAGGTTGAAGATGCGCTGCTGCGCCTTCTTCACGACGCTGTCTGTGTGGGTGGATCAATTCAGTTTGTCTGTGATGTGTACGCCGAGGAACTTAACTTACTACCCTCTCCACTACTGTCCCATTGATGTGGATAGGGGGGTGCTCCCTCTGCTGTTTCCTGAAGTCCACAATCATCTCCTTTGTTTTGTTGACGTTGAGTGGGAGGTTTTTTCCTGACACCACACTCCGAGGGCCCTCACCTCCTCCCTGTAGGCCGTCTCGTCATTGTTGGTAATCAAGCCTACCACTGCAGTGTTGTACTCAAACCTGATGATCGAATTGGAGGCGTGCATGGCCACGCAGTCATGGGTGAACAGGGAGTACAGGAGAGGGTTCAGAATGCACCCTTGTGGGGCCCCAGTGTTGAGGATCAGAGGGGTGGAGAAGTTGTTACCTACCCACACCACCCAAGGGCGGCCCGTCAGGAAGTCCAGTACCCATTTGCACATGGCGGGGTCGAGACCCAGGGTCTCGAGCTTGATGACGAGTTTGGAGGGTACTATGGTGTTAAATGCCGAGCTGTAGTCGATGAACAGCATTCTCACATAGGTATTCCTCTTGTCCAGATGGGTTAGGGCAGTGTGGTTGAGATTGCGTCGTCTGTGGACCTATTTGGGCGGTAAGCAAATTGGAGTGGGTCGAGGGTGTCAGGTAGGGTGGAGGTGATATGGTCCTTGACTAGTCTCTCAAAGCACTTCATGATGACGGAAGTGAGTGCTACGGGGCGGTAGTCGTTTAGCTCAGTTACCTTAGCTTTCTTGGGAACAGGAACAATGATGGCCCTCTTGAAGCATGTTGGAACAGCAGACTGGGATAAGGATTGATTGAATATGTCCGTAAACACACCAGCCAGCTGGTCTGCGCGTGCTCTGAGGACGTGGCTGGGGATGCCGTCTGGGTCTGCAGCCTTGCGAGGGTTAGCACGTTTAAATGTTTTCCTCACGTTGGCTGCAGTGAAGGAGAGTCCGCAGGTTTTGGTTGCGGGCCGTGTCAGTGGCACTGTATTGTCCTCAAAGCGGGCAAAAATGTTATTTAGTCTGCCTGGGAGCAAGACATCCTGGTCCGTGACGAGGCTGGTTTTCTTTTTGTAATCCATGATTGACTGTAGACCCTGCCACATACCTCTTGTGTCTGAGCCGTTGAATTGTGACTCTACTTTGTCTCTACTGACGCTTAGCTTGTTTGATTGCCTTGCGGAGGGAATAGCTACACAGTTTCTATTCGGTCATGTTTCCGGTCACCTTTTCCTGGTTAAAAGCAGTGGTTCTCGCTTTGTTTCACGCGAATGCTGCCATCAATCCACGGTTTCTGGTTTGGGAATGTTTTAATCGTTGCTATGGGAACGACATCATCAATGCACTTTCTAATGAACTCGCTCACCGAATCAGCGTATTCGTCAATTGTTGGACGCAATGCGGAACATATCCCAATCCGCGTGATCAAAGCAGTCTTGAAGCGTGGAATCAGATTGGTCGGACCAGCGTTGAACAGACCTGAGCGTGGGAGCTTCTTGTTTTAGTTTCTGTCTGTAGGCAGGAAGCAACAAAATGGAGTCGTGGTCAGCTTTTCCGAAAGGAGGACGGGGGAAGGCCTTATATGCGTTGCAGAAGTTAGAATAGCAATGGTCCAAGGTTTTACCAGTCCTGGTTGCTCAATCGATATGCTGATACAATTTAGGGAGTCTTGTTTTCAGATTAGCTTTGTTAATATCCCTAGCTACAATGAATGCAGCCTCAGGATATGTGGTTTCCAGTTTGCAAAGAGTCAAAGTTTGTTCAGGGCCATCGATGTGTCTGGTTGGGGGGGAATATATACGGCTGTGATTATAATCGAAGAGAATTCCCTTGGAAGATAATGTGGACGACATTTGATTGTGAGGAATTCTAAGTCAGGTGAACAGAAGGAGTTCCTGTATGTTGTGGTCACACCACGTCTCGTTAATCATAAGGTATACGCCCCCGCCCCTCTTCTTACCAGAAAGATCGGCGCGATGCGTGAAGAAACCAGCTGGCTGCACCAATTCCGTTAGCGTTTCTCGAGTGAGCCATGTTTCCGTGAAGCAAAGAACGTTAGTCTGATGTCTCTCTGGAATGCTACCCTTGCTCGGATTTCATCAACCTTGTTGTCAAGAGACTGGACATGGGTGAGTAGTATGCTAGGGAGTGGTGCGTGATGTGCCCGTCTCGGGAGCCTGACCAGCAGACCGGTACGTTTCCCTCTATTACGGCGTCTTTGTTTAGGGTCGCAGGCTGGGATCCATTCCGTTGTCCTGGGTGGAAGGCAGAACACAGGATCCGCTTCTGGAAAGTCATATTCCTGGTCGTACTGATGGTGAGTTGACGTTGCTCTTATATTCAGTAGTTCTTCCCGACTGTATGTAATGAAACCTGAGATTACCGTTGGTACCAATGTAAGAAATAACGCGTAAAAAAACAAAACTGCATAGCTTCCTAGGAATGTGAAGCGAGGTGGCCATGTCTGTCGGCGCCGGAAGTAAATGTATGCACGGTGGCGCACGCGCGCAGCCGGTTTGGGTTCCGTTTAAGCAATTTGGCCGACAATTTATATTTTATTTTTGTCCATTTACACTAACGTTCAAAAGTTCGGGGTCACTTAGAAATGTTCTTGTTTTGAAAGAAAAGCTCATTTTTGTCCATTAAAATATCACATGATCAGAAATAGTGTAGACATTGTTAACCTCTTGAAACTCTGGGAGCGCAATTTCATTTTTGGATGAAAAACGTTCCCGTTTTAAACAAGATATTTTGTCACAAAAAGATGCTCGACTATGCATATAATTGATAGCTTTGGAAAGAAAACACTCTGAATTTTCCAGAACTGCAAAGATATTGTCTGTGGGTGCCCTAGAACGGGAGCTACAGGCAAAACCAAGATGAAACGGCAACCAGGAAATCAGCAGGATTTTTGAGGCTCCGTTTTCCATTGTCTCCTTATATGGCTGTGAATGCGAGAGGAATGAGCCTGCCCTTTCTGTCGTTTCCCCAAGGTGTCTGCAGCAGTGTGACGTATTTGTAGGCATATCATTGGAAGATTGACCATAAGAGACTACATTTTCCAGGTGTCTGCCCGGTGTCCTCCGTTGAAATTGGTGCGTCATTTTCAGCTGCTGGTATTTTTCCATGCGATTCTGAGGCTTCCACGAACTGCATATCAATGAAGAGATATGTGAAAAAACACCTTGAGGATTGATTCTAAACAACGTTTGCCATGTTTCGGTTGATATTATGGAGTTAATTCGGAAAAAGTTTGACGTTTTGGTGACTGAATTTTCGGTTCGTTTCGGTAGCCAAATGTGATGTACAAAACGGAGCGATTTCTCCTACACAAAGATTCTTTCAGGAAAAACTGAACATTTGCTATGTAACTGAGAGTCTCCTCATTGAAAACATCCGAAGCTCTTCAAAGGTAAATTATTTTATTTATTTGGTTATCTGGTTTTTGTGAAAATGTTGCGTGCTAAATGCTACGCAAAATGCTAAGCTAGCTTGCAATACTCTTACACAAATGATTGATTTGCTATGGTTCAAAAGCATATTTTGAAAATCTGAGATGACAGTGTTGTTAAGAAAAGGCTAAGCTTGAGAGCAGGCGCATTATTTTCATTTTATTTGCGATCTTCAGAAATCGTTAACGTTGCATTATGCTAATGAGCCTGAGGCTTTATTCATGATCCCGGATCCGGGGTGGGGAGTATCAAGAGGTTAATGACTATTGTAGCTTGAATCAGCAGATTTTTAATGGAATATCTACATAGGCCCATTATCAGCAACCATCACTCCTGTGTTCCAATGGCACGTTGTGTTAGCTAAACCAAGTTTATAATTGTAAAAGGCTAATTGATCATTAGAAAACCCTTTTGCAATTATGTTAGCACAGCTGAAAGCTGTGGTGCTGATTAAAGCAGCAATAAAACTGGCCTTCTTTAGACTAGTTGAGTATCTGAAGCATCCGCATTTGTGGGTTCGATTACAGGCTCAAAATGGCCAGAAACAAATAACTTTCCTCTGAAACTCATCAGTCTACTCTTGTTCTGAGAAATTATGGCTATTCCATGCGAGACATTGCCAAGAAACTGAAGATCTTGTACAACTCCGTTCACAGACCAGTGCAAACTGGCTCTAACCAGAATAGAAAGAGGAGTGGGAGGCCACGGTGCACAACTGAGCAAGAGGACAAGTACATTAGTGTCTAGTTTGAGAAACAGACACCTCACAAGTCCTCAACTGGCAGCTTCATTAAATAGTACCCACAAAACACCAGTCTCAACGTCAACAGTGAAGAGTCGACTCCGGGATGGAAACCATGTTTGACTCCGTTCCATTGATTCCATTTCAGCCAATACAATGGGCATGTCCTGCTATAGCTCCTCCCACCAGCCAACACTGGTGGGAACTAATCTAACCCGCTGGCTCCTGAAGCCCGTCCCCATTAGCTCCCGAGTCTAGCTAACTGGCGTTGCAAATTAGCACTTCGTTAGCTAACTGAGCAGTTTTAGACGAAAACAGATGATATGAATAAACACCATTGCTAGCCCTCCTCGTTGTTGGGCGTGGATTCATATTTACATTTTATGTTAACATTCATTGAAATTGGTGGTTACTGTTGGTTTCAGATCCAAGGCAAGAAATTGTCTGCCATGTTTTCGGTTTTGATAAGGGCTCAGAGTGATGTCACGCATTGTCGATTACTCGTGAATATTCATGAAATTGTCTCGCGCATCTGCAAATGTTGTTTTATCGCCCCCAATGTGCTAGGTGGATATCAGGTGTTAAGAGGGTATTAATAATGCTTTTTATTAATTGATGTAAATACCAGTCGATGTGCTCAAACGTCAAAGGCAAATGTACTTTATAGGCTAATATATCCTCAAGCTGCTTGGCAAATGGTGTCGGGTTTGTGTTTCTATTTTTACTCACGCAAAATAAAACGTGAGGTTCTCATAAGCAATGTTACCTCATGTTGTTTTGTCACTGAGCAAATTTCAGGTCTGCAGAGCGCCAACTTGAACGTTGTGAAAATAATGTGCAACATCTGGAGCGTGTTTACTGTGAACACTGAGGCTGTACCCCCTTTAAATTAAAGTTAAGTGGTCAGGTAGGCTACTGTGGCTATTTGATAATGTAGCCTACCATCAAAAATAATGGAGAAAATGCATCTCTTAACATTTTAGATGGAAATAGCTGTTCTCATTCAGCCAACAGTAGCAGCCAATGTGTGGTGTTCAATGTAGGCCTGCATTCCATGAGACCTTTGTAAAAAAAAACAACACAAAAAAAAACATGCAGGGCGTAACATTAACCTGTTTATCCACTTGTCCATCAGACAAAGAGGTGACTGAAACTGTTGTTTGACGTAAGAAACTACTGTACAAAATAAAATGCATCATTATTCCCATAACTTTTTTTTATGCGAATCAAACATGCTTCCCTCTGTCTATTGGCTACTTAGCCTGTCTGAAAATACGACTCTCCTTTTTGAAAACAAAAAAAGCTCTTTACCAAATCACTTTTCTAAGATGGCTAGACATGCACACATGTTGTGCTCTTGTAAGAAGTAGTCAATCCCCTTTTGCTGACTGCAAATGATCTATAACTGGGCTAATAACTCACTAACTAGCAAAGGATATGAACAAAGATTTACCTCAAGATCGCGCCTTCTTAAAGACAAAGTAACGAGGCTGATGAGCATCGCAAGTTGCTCCAAAGAGTTGGACAGTTTTGACTTTGCAACAGCAGCTGTTGAATTTAAGCAGGTTACGTTTTGCTGCTCATGCAGATAAATTGGAGGCAAATTGTGTTAGTCAAGCATCGTTCTAGCAGTTCTGTTGCCGCCCTAGGCAAGGTCAACATATGCCGCCCTCTGTGTCATGTATTGTATAAAGATTTGGAATGGATTGATAGATTACAGTAGAGTAATGATGTGTATCATGTGCAATTAGTGCATTTCACTTAAGACTTTTCAGTAGCACTTGGAAACTTAACATTGCCAACTATTCACATTGGAGAGTTGCAATCACAGCCAATAGTATATAGGAAACCGTTATCAATAAGCCACCTATATCACATGACACGATGCCACGATAGTTACAAAAAAAAAACATTTATTTATATCATCCAGTGGAACTGTAAGAAGAGTTAGGTGTACACTGAATAAAAATACAAATGCAACATGCAACAATTAAAAAGATTTTACTGAGTCGCCGTTCATATTAGGATCAGTCAATTTAATTTAATTCATTATGCCCTACCGCCCAAATCTATGGATTTCACATGACTGGGAATATAGATATGCATCAGTTAGTAACAGATACCTTTAAAAAAAAAAAAGTAGGCCGTGGATAAGAAAACCAGTCAGTATCTGGTGTGACCATTTGCCTTATGCAGCGAGACACATCTCCTTGGCATGGAGTTGATCAAGCTGTTGATTGTGGAAGTCTGTCCCTCTCCTCTTCAATGGCTGTGCGAAATGCTGGATTTTGGTGGCAACTGGAACATGCTGTCGGTCCAAAGCATCCCAAACGTGCTCAATGGATGCCATGTCTGGTCAGTATGCAGGGTTGCACATTTTGGGGTATATTCAGAGGTGGAAACTTTCCGTGGGAATTAACCGGAATATATGGGAATAAACGGAAATATATGCAAATTAATGTTTTTTGCATTGGATATATTTACCATAGCATATAGAGACAGAAATGTTAATATTTTATCTTATTATAGGTAGACATAATTGCAAATGATTAAATCCTTCAAATAGAAAAAAACAACAATTTAGTGACGAAATGAACTTTAATAAAATGAGTTGACTAATCACATGGGATGATTTCACTGAACAACAAAAGAAAGGGAATATTGAATGATCCCAAATGATCCATCGCATCTCCCAAAAACGTTTTCAACATACGTCTGTAAAATGGTCTAGAAAGTAAAGCTTTGGTTGTCTTCCTCTCAGGCTTCCATGTCTTCTCCCTGGACCTCCTCAATGTCCACCTCTTGAACATCAGACTCGGGCCTCATCTTCACTGTCACTTTCCAACCTTGTTGAGGATGGCTCGTTGTCAGGCTCTAAAAGCCTAAAATTTGCCCGGATGGCCACCAATTTTTCAACCCTTGTATTGGTCAGCCTGTTGCCTGCTTTTGTGTCTGTTTCCAAACAAGACCAGTTGCGCTCTGAGGCGGCTGATGTTGGGATTTGGAGCATGATCGAGGCAACAGGGGAAAGTGCCTCAGATCCACAAAGTCCCTTCCACCAGGTGGCTGATGAGATGTTGGCACGACTGCCATATTGGATATCCATCCCAAAGGCCTTACTTAGAAGTGTCCTGTGCCAGACTGCCAAGAACCTTGCCCTCATCCAGGCCAACGTGGCGAGACACAGTAGTGATGACACCAAAGGCCTTGTTGATCTCTGCACCAGACAGGATACTCTTGCCAGCATACTTGAGGTCCAACATGTACACTACAGCATGTATGGGCTTCAGGCAGAAGTCTTCACCCTTTTTGATGCATTTCAGAACTACAGTTTCCTCTGCTTGGAGCAACAGTGAAGTGGGCAGGGCAGTACGGATTTCTTCGCTTACATCTGCAAGCAGTCTGAACATCAGAAAGGATGGCATTGTTTCCCTCAATCTGTGCAATGGCTACTGCTATAGGTTTCAGGCTGCTTACCACTCTCTCCCAAATGCATAAGCCAAGAGAATACTCTTGATGGGGCTGTACATATCGGCAGACTGATATGGCCATTTGTTGGAGAGACTCCCTCCCCTCCAGGAGACTGTCAAACATGATGACAACACCACCCCAACAGGTGTTGCTGAGCAGCATCAATGTGGTGCTCTTATTTTTCCTACTTTGCTTCGTGAGGTAGATTCATGCAATAACTTGACCCTTCACATACCTAACCATTTCCTTGTCTCTCTTGTAGAGTGCATCCATTGTTTTCAGTGCAATGATACCCTTGAGGAGCAGATTCAGTGCAGGAGCAGCACAGCCAATGGGTGTGATGTGAGGGTAGGACACCTCCACTTTAGTCCAAGCTGCCTTCATGTTTGCAGCATTGTCTGTCACCAGTGCAAATACCTTCTGTGGTCCAAGATCGTTGATGACTGCCTTCAACTCATCTGCAATGTAGAGATTGGTGTGTATGTTGTCCCCTGTGTCTGTGCTGTTGTAGAATACTGGTTGAGGGGTGTAGATGTAGTTAATTATTCCTTTAATTTTCTTGACCTTCACTTGAACTTGGCATCAAGCAAATGAGTAGATAAAGCATGTCTGGTTGCAGCGGTGTATGCTGGGTGAAGAACGTTCAGAAATCTCTTCCAATACACATTACCTGTGAGCATCAGAGGTGAACCAGTTGCATACATAGCTCGAGCAAGACATTCATCAGCATTTCTCTGACTGCGTTCCTCCATTGAGTCAAAAAGTACTTCTGATATCCATAAGCTGTTGCTATCTGTCTCATCATTTTGACCCCAAATAGAAGTAGAGGGTCTTTTGTCAGAGCTCTGAGGGAACTTTATGCACTTGGCCAGATGACTGTCTTTTATTGCATTCTTCACGCATGATTTGGCACAGTTTTTGCAAATGTACACAGCTTTTCCTTCTACATTCGCTGCAGTGAAATGTATCCACATATCAGATTGTGCCCAAGGCATTTCCCTGTAAAGATTAGAAAGAAATGAGTAAAAAAAAAATACAATTCCATGTATAGATAAATAGTTTTGCAGTTTGATTAAACAACTCCTTCGTAAGATAAATGTTTTAAAATGAAATGTGTATGGAAACAAGTTAGCAGGCTCAAGCAAGCTAAAACCCACATGGTAGCAAAAACTAACTAGCAGAAGTTGTTAACAAGTTAGAAATGATTTAAACACACTTTGTTGTAGGCTACTATTTACGAGCGTACATTATTATTATTTTTATGCCATATAAAATATTTTCGCCCCACCTGGTATTGTAATCAAAACTTACCAGAAAGCTTGTAGTCCTTGGCTCAGAAAGTATAGTAGTGTGGGCTCAATAGCATCTCATTAGCGTGCAAGATCTTGAGAATCAGCTGTACATGTGATGGAAGAATGCACTATGCATGCAGAGGTTTGCATGCAATTCAATTCCATTGAATTGGGGATAGTTTAACCAAAATATGCCACAAGACCTAGAATTGTCTTATGTGTATCCCACAAAAAGGTTCACTGTTATTAACACATTTTTTGGGATGAATTTAAGCAAAATTCCCGGGAATTATTCCGGGAATAATACGGGCAGACTGTACCGTCTGTGACTGTCTTGTACCACAATGCTTGGCCTTCAGGGAAGTACCTCATCCCCTAAAATGTATCGCTGTGTGGCTTGTTCAGCCACCTTTACTGGATTGGCATCCTTGTTGGTGCACCAAGCTTCTCATTCTGTTCAATATGACAAGCAACCACCACAATCAGAGCAAGGGGAACCACTACTTCAAGGTCTCAGAACAAGTGACGTCACCGATTTGAAACTCTATTATCGCGCACCACCGCTAATTAGCTAGCCATTTCACATCTGTTACACTCACCTCCCTTTTGACCTCCTCATTTTCCGCAGCAACCAGTGATCCAGGTCACGGCACCAATGTAACAGTATAACTTTTGACCATCCCCTCGCCAATACCCGGGCTCGAACCAGGGACCCTCTGCACACAGACAAGTCACCCACAAAGCATCGTTACCCATCTCTCCACAAAAGCCACGGCCCTTGCAGAGCAAGGGGAACCACTACTTCAAGGTCTCAGAGCAAGTGACGTCACCGATTGAAACGCTATTAGCGCGCACCACCGCTGACTAGCTAGCCATTTCACATCCGTTACACAGAGAATTTGTTTTATCTTCTCATGCTATTCTACACATTTTGCCTTGAGGCAGAGAATTTTGTTGTTTTAGAAGCCATTTTCCTGTAATTCTAAACATTTTTGCAGGGGAGCCTCGCAGGGGTGCGTCGTCCTACACCACTGATCCAGTATTTATACATGAATCACATCTATTAATAACTTGAAATTAAAGTTGTACTCAGTCTCATTTTCACCTTATGTATTACCTGATTTACTGAACAGAAGGCTCATCTCAATAGGTGGCCCAGGTATCCTCACGACATCAGTGTAGCTGAAGTGTTATGGTGTGTACCTACAGTATATTATATCATCATTGCTGAAATTGTGGAGGTGCCTGAGCATATGGAATTACAAATAAGAATGTAGGCTAAGTCATTTGGTAAATCGTTTCAGATATGAAGTGTATATACCTTATCTGTAAACTTTATTTTGTTTGGAGATTCACATGTTACATTGTTTGAGGGGATACTTTTATCATATATTCCTGACAAATGTGTTTTCTTTATTTTTCAGGAAACTGACAACCCAAGATCAGCCAGTTGAGGACACCTGAGCCCCCCTTTGTACTGTGACTGTCTTGTACCACAATGCTTGGCCTTCAGGGAAGCACCTCATCCCCTAAAATGTATCGCTGTGTGGCTTGTTCAGCCACCTTTACTGGATTGGCATCCTTGTTGGTGCACCAAGCTTCTCATGCTGGTCAATATGACAAGCAACCACCACAATCTGAGAAGCAGAGCCTTTGCACTCACTGTGGTGAAGTGCTTTCAAACAAGGAGCTCCAAGACCAGCACTGCTGCAAAGCAGTACCTGAGACCCCGGCTCTCTCTCTTTTTATCTGTGATTGTGGGGATGAGTTTCAGAACTTTAATGAAATGCTGGAGCATAAAAGATCTCATGTCTCAACCCCCCAGCAGCAGACCCAGACGACTGATGCCAAATATTTGAGCCAAGACGAATGTAGTCTGGTTGAACCAGCCCAACCAGTCTCCCCTCAGCCAACCCTTAGCCAAACCATTTTGGGCCTCATTCCCCCCTCTCATCCCTCACCCCTATCTCCTGTCAGTCCTAGTTCAATTCTCCCACAGCTTAATAGCACATCCACTGTTCCTGAAGTCTATACAAATAAGGGGTTTATTGCCCTAACCAGACCTCCAGAGCTGAACAACCTCCCTCCAGGCGCAAGTGAGCAAGAATTACAGCCTGATGGGCTTAACCAACCTGAGAACATCTCTACTGCACAGGAACCCTCACCACAATCTGTCCAGGATGAGACTCCTGAGGATGCAGACTGTCCTGTTACAAGCGGCGCATCTTCAGAAGATGCCGGCGCACCTAAAAATGAGACAATAATGAAGATGATAGCAAATGCTTACATGAAACGTTATCAACCTGCTCAACACTACCCATTAAGACACAAGAGACTTGTGTTCCCCAAAAAAGAGCATATACCAGTGGAGGTGGTGTCACAATCCAAACAAACAGCAGCATCCACACCAGGGCCCTCTATTGGCCAGTTAAGACACCTGCTTACAAACTCTGGTGCAAAGACAATAGCCCGTCCATCTGGCATCATATCTTTGACTCAGACCTTCTGCCCTGTAGTAGTTCTTGAGACCCGCCAAAAGCTTATTGATTCTAGAAATAGGGCCACACAGGGGAGATATCAATGTGGCCGCTGCCGAAGTGTTTTTCAGGACTTGGACAGCTTGACAGTGCATCATGCCTTACACAGGAAGGAGATAGTGAAGTGTTGTCGTCACTGTAAACAACTGATGATTGGAAAACCACCCCTTCCAGACAACCACATCTGTCCCCTGGCTCCCCACCACCTTACCTCAGTGGGGAGTAAATGCCACTCTATCAAAAAGACTGCATTATTCCAGAAGCAAAAGAAGCAACAACCACAAAGAATCTTCCAAAGTGTTAAAGCTCGGACGCCTTACTTTTGTCAAGTGTGCAAGCACAGCTATGCCCGTAGGTATAATCTCAATGTGCACAAGTGTCAGGGGCCACCCCATCCTCCTCAGCATGCCTCCAACTCTGCCCTGTGCAAAAATACTGCATTTGGGTTAAACATTAAAGCAAGGGAGCCTGTCACAGGCGTCAACCAGAGGCCTCTAATCTCCAAAACCATCGGTGTGGGCAATGTCAGCACTCGTCAGATAAAGGAGGAGGTGATTTCTGCAGAATCAAGGCCACATCCTCAGTTTCCTGATTTGCTCTGGTCTGGTTCACCTAAAAGCTTCTCATCCTTCTATCCCAAAGTTTCCACGCATGTAACACCAGAAGAAATTGATTCAGGATCTGCAACACTACAGCAAGGAGATGGTGAAGGAGACAACGCAGCAAGTAGTTTTAAACAAGAAGGTAAAGATGGAGAATGGACAATGCCTTTAGATGATTCTGAGATTGACGTGCTGATTGAGGCAGTAGATGCAGAAGACGACGATGATTTAATGCTACAAGAACCTATTTCTCAGGGTCATGTCAAATCCACAAAGGATGGCGTGCCTTATTTCATAAAAGATGGTGCTAGACGTTTTCCCTGCTATAGATGTCAGAAAACGTACAGTCGAGGGTGCACATTAAAAAAGCATCAAAGACTGTGTGGAAATAGATCATTTTTGCCACAATCTACCTTCCGGGCGGTAGCACAGAAAGTCAACAAGGGTCAATTCCAATTCGATTGCTATGTCTGTGGGAGGAGCTTTAACCGCAAAGATAACATGCTGATTCATAGGAAGAAGTGCCAGTTAAGTAGAACAGTGGCCAAGAATGATAATGGACTTTTACAACAGGGCTTATCAGCAGCCCAGGCACCACAACGTCTCGTGGCACAAAGTAGTAAAAATCTGGGGGATAATGGGGCAAATTGGGGTATTATGTCATTGCCCAATGTTCTCCCCAGGAGAGTGACGTGTGAGTGTGGGGCAGGCTTCACTAGCCCACGGCTCCTCCTGGAGCATTTGCAAAAGCATGCACAGGAGTCCTATACCTGCCCCACATGCGGTGAGACACTGAGTTCCTGGGCAGACTATGAAGTCCACCTACAAGTGCACATGCAGCCTCAGCACCAGATGTATGGGGGAATGCAACAGCAGAGCTCTCCACCTCTACTGCTTAGGTTTCCACAGCAGCCGCGTCAATGTCGGCAGGCCCTGCCAAAGCAGCGACATGCGCCTCCGCAACACACTCTGCCAGCACAGCGCCCTCAGCCAAATCAACAACCTCTGCGGAAGCCTAGGAAGCCACAGCCGCGCTGTGTGTGCATACGATGCAGCAACACCTTTTGCAGTCGTGGCGCGCTGCTCAAGCACCTCTCCTGGAATCGGTGTAAAGGTGACAGAGGAGCTATTTCAGCAAAGGCAAACCACTGTTCCCGCTGCAGCATGGACTTCCCCAATGGCCTCAGCCTCAAGTTTCACCAGCTAAATGGAATGTGCAAGCCTGCCTTCAAGCCCATGCGTTGCCCTGTGTGCGTGCGCTGGTTTGGCACTGTGGAGGGACTCCAGAAACACCTGCAAACACACGACCAGACCAACTCGTTTCGCTGCCTCATCTGCCAGCGCCTCTATCCCAGCCTACGGTCACTGAAAGACCACCGCAGAAAGGTCCATTGCATTTTGTCTGGAGACACAGCGCAGGTTACACAATGAGAGTGAATACTCTGAAAATCATAATCCAACAGAACATGTATGAACAATGATTTTAGCTAAATGTTTTTGCAAGATCGGTTAGTGATTTGAGGGATTAATTTTGTCTTGTGTAACCATATATAATCACTATTGTACTATACTACTTTGATTCTATTTTCACCGTCTTATCAATAGACTTTTCTTGCTCACTTGAACCTATTTTAATGGTCATAGTTGTAAACTGTTGTATTGTGCTGTAAAATGCAATGATGTTTTTAGCTTGTTCTTAAGGGTATACTTTGGGATTTTGGTAATGAAATCCTTTATCAACTTCCCCACTATGAAGGAAGTTCGAGGTAGTTACCGTAGACTTCGTCATTGTGCTAATGCTAGTTAGCAACTTCCTTCAAACTGCACGCAGAGATATAAAAATGGTATCGACAAGTTCATCTGACTCTGGGAAGTAGATTAAGGGCTTTATTGCCAAAATCCTGAAGTATCCCTTTAACTCTTCAACCATTATTAAAATGTACCACTTACTGTTCAACTGCTATTTTAGGTTGTGCAAAACGTTGATGGTTATATCTTAATGTGGTAGCTGTCAGTGCATTGTGGAGAAAGCAATTAAGTGAATATACACTACAAAGTATGTGCACACCTGCTCGTCAAACTCCTCATTCCCAAATCATGGGCATTAATATGAAGTTTGTCACCCCCCCTTTGCTGCTATAACAGAATCCACCCTTCTGGAAAGGCTTTTGTGTAGATGTTGGAACATTGCTGAGGGGACTTGCTTCCATTCAGCCACAAGAGCATTAGTGAGGTCGGGCACTGATGTTGGGCGATTAGGCCTGGCTCGCAGTCGGCGTTCCCATTTATCCCAAAGGTGTTCAATGGGGTTGAGGTCAGGGCTCTGCAGTCCAGTCAAGTTCTTCTACACCGATGTCGACAAACCATTTCTGTATGGACCTTGCTTTGTGCACGGGGGCATTGTCATACTGAAACAGGCAAGGGCCTTACCAAACTGTTGACGCAAAGTTGGAAGCCCAGAATCGTCTAGAATGTCATTGTGTGCTGTAGCGTGGATTTCCCTTCTTTGGAACTAAGGGGCCTAGCCCGAAACATTAAAAAACAGCCTCAGACCATTATTCTTCCTCCACCAAACTTTAGTTGCCACTATGCATTGGGGCAGGTAGCGTTCTCCTGGCATCCACCAAACCAAGATTCGTCTGTCGGACTGCTAGATGGTGATGCTTGATTCATCACACCAGAGAATATGTTTCCATTGCTCCAATGGCGGCGAGCTTTACACCACTCCAGCCGATGCTCGGCATTGCGCATGGTGATCTTAGGCTTGTGTCCGGCTGCTCGGCCATGGAAGTCCATTCCATGACGCTCCCGACTAACAGTTATTGTGTTGATGTTCCAAACTGCCTTTGGAAGCTCGGTCGTGAGTGTTGCAACTGAGGACAGGCTTCTTCTTTTTTCTTCTCCCCTCCGCACTCCGGTTCCGTTCTGTGAGTTCGATGTTTCCACTTCACAATAAATGCACTTACAATTGATCAGGGCAGCTCTAACGGCAGACATTTTACGAACTGAAAAATGTGGCATCCTATGACGGTGCTATGTTGAAAGTCACTGAGCTCCTCTGTAAGGCCATTCTACTGCCAATGTTTGTCTACTCTATGGAGTTTGCATGGCTGTATGCTCAATTGTATACACCTGTCAGCAACGGTGTGGCTGAAATAGCCAAATCCACTAATTTGAAGGGATGTCCATACTTGTGTGTGTGTGTGTATATATATTTGAGCACTTCCATCAAAACAGAAATGTATAGGAAATAGCATGTAGTGTGTGTTGCTCCTTGTTTTAATAAAGCCCCATTCATAGATGAAAGATTTGACTTGATTGTTGTTACTACTAACCAGGTTTCCAACCATTGTGTATGAATTACCTGGTGCAGTAATTTACTCATGACAGGCCTGATGGAAATAGCTAATGTCTTGGTAAAATGTCCAAATGTCAACAAAAGAAAATATGCCACACAAGTAAAGAATGCGATGGAAACCTAGTGAATGTTAAATCTATTTAGTGCATGAACACTTAAGCAAAAAATGCTTTTCATGTGTGGTCCTTTTTAGAACGCTACCAAACAAACTGCACGTCAACCTTACCAACTTCAGACGGAATCTTGTCACCTGTGGTGTTTGTGAGAGTATCCCCTTTCCAAAGAGTGATCATAATAGTTTTTTTTTAGGTCAAACGTTCAGACTACAGAAGTTTTTGTGAGAAGACAGGTTTATGGGTTGTCTCGGATGCGGTGGATTGAGATGCATCCAATGCAAAAACAAACAAACTTGTTTAAAATTATTTGTGATGGGGATTTTTAAAAATTTAATTTAGATTAATGCAACGGTGCGTCAATCGACGCTAGGGGGCTAATGTCCGTTTTTGTGCCACCAATTAAGAAGGCGGTAAAGGCTATACTATTTACAGAATCTTATTTTAAAGGCTTGTACTATTTGGTGAAACGGAAATGGGTCACAGGAAGCACCGACTGGTTAGCCATTAAGGCATTAAAAAGTAGTTTTTAGGAATGCATGTGTTATAGATATGTTAATTGAGCATTTTTCCCATATTTGCTTTCTTCATAGCGTTGTACAAACCATCATGATCTCGCGAATTTACATTCTTTGTTGCGAAACGGAATGTGAAACTAGGTTTGTATTAGGCTCCCCCTCTTCCCTTAATTCATTACCAGACTCAACCAGAGATACTGGATATAATGACACGATGCTTGTCTCCGCCCTGACAATGGGATTCTTTGTCCACAGTGGAACAGGGACCTGTCAAGATCCCGCCTATTCTTTGGATTGGTGGATTACAACTCGTCATTTTAATATAATTTTGAATATTCAATTAGGGGTGTTGCTGTCAACCGCCTGTATTCAATGCTATGCTTGCTTCATAAATAAACATAGACAGTCTCAAATTACACTAAGGATGACTCCGTCGTTGCCGGGATGTCCCGTACGTCACGCTTATATCAGTACCGTTTTTACAACCTAAGCATTACGAAACGTCTATTAGATCAAATAAACCTCACGTATCAAAACAGCCATTCCTTTTTTTTTTATCTTGATTTAATTCGACACCCACTGACCTCATACAAAAACTCCTCTCTTGATTAATAATGAATGTTCTGTGGAAAGATTTTGGGCAGAGTAAACCCTCTCGCTTCGCCTCTTTGTCTCAATTCATCAACTTGCATACTCCAACCCGACAGGCGGCAGTGTTATATTGCATTTGGAAGTTTACCCGCCAACGAAACGAAGTAAGTTGTATTTTCCACCTCGTTGCCGCGGATGCGTTCCAAAATTCAACCTATAAGGTTATGAAATATGAATAAAGCTACGTAGCAATATTATAGCAAAGTTACACATGTCAGAATTTTAGATGATCGATGGCAGTAATATGAACGTGGATAGCAGTGACTCGCCGGTGTAAGGTAATGCTGCTCACGTTAGCTAGGCTAGCTATGTATTGGGAATGGATAGCTAACGTTAGCTAGTTAGCTAACTATACTAACAAACATGTCCTAGGCTGACTGGCTAGCTAGCTATCAATATAGTTAGGTATATATGTAAAATGGAATTACTTGTGTCTATGTACTATTAAGCTTCCGTCTGCAAATTGGGTTTAAGCTTTTGAACACCCCACTGGTCCAAGAAACAAAGACCCCCAAATTTGGGCCAGCGCCGGTCTTTGGGTGACGCCGTTTCATAGTCATTTACGACCAAGGTGTTAGCTAGCTACATAGTGAATTTATCAATATCACACTACTTAACAAGTTAGCGTAAGTCTAAAGGCTAGCACGCCATACAGCTACCTAATGTTATGTTGCTGAATTATGTGCCCTGCTTTTTATGCAATACTTCCCCGTGGATATATAATTTCTAATCAGTACAGTTGAACAGGCTTTCTAAAATAATATCCTTTCTGTTACCTCAGACACTCCAGAGAGACCCTATTCTACATGAATCATCACATCGAGGACAGGTCAAGATGCAAAAGCGGAACTATATGAAAGGGGAAAGAGAGCTTGGTGATGGTGGACCCCCTTTTTGCTTTAGTTGTGAAAGGGTCTTTCCAGACCAAACGTCATTTCATGACCACTTTTGTCCTGCGGCTGGTTTCATCTGCTCCTGTGGAACAGAGTTCTCCATGTATGTTGATATGATGGAGCACAGTGGGTTACATGAACCAGGCCACACTGTAATTAATTATAGCACCATAAAGAAGGAACAATATCAGAGGGAGAGAGAGTACAAGGAGCAGCTTTCGAGGCTGGTATTGACGGCGGGGCAGGGAAGCTGGGCTAAGCCTGGACCGACTCCGATGCTATCGGCCCCTATTCCACGAGCCACAAAGCCTCCACCTAGTCCAAGTGCTCCAACAACAGACCTCTGGCACCAATTCCAGCCAGTGGTGTTGGTGGAGACCCTGCGCAAGTTTGGAAGGACAAAGCCCTACAGGTGTGCCTACTGTGAACTGGGCTTTGCAACAAAAGACTTACTCGTATGGCACCACAACACTCACGCAAGAAATAAAGTCCATGGCTGCCTGCAGTGCGGGGTTCTCCTGCTCAGTAACAACAAGTCACCACAGCCTGGCCACCACCAGTGTGGATCATATCGGGCAACTCCTGAAACCAGATTCACCACTGCCACAGTGCTGAGTAACAGGAAACAGCCCGCAGGGTATGCAAAGAAGGTTGTCCAGCGTCAGCCGTGTCCGGACCCGTTCAGTGGGGAGCTGCAACTAGGGATGCATATGGTCTCACAGCAGCCCATTCCAGGGACTTCTGGAACAAAATACTTGAAGTGTAGAGTGTGTCAGGAGCCCTTCCAAACTGTCAAGCTGCTCGAGAGGCACCGTTGCACAATGGCGGCATCCTTTTTTGCACAGGAACTGGGTCTGATGTCTGGCAAACAGCTCAATGGTCACAGAAAAGGGGAGGGGACCAGCCCATACTCCTTGCCTCAAAGCAATGGTGACAAGGAGCTGGCGTTCAACATACAAACTTCAACGAATGTAACTGTATACGACCACAAGGCAGTAGGCCCGGATAGGGGCACAGGGTTGTCTGCCGTTTCTGTAAAAACTGAGGTTTCGGATGATGACTGTTTTGTGATTGAGGATGCGTTTTCATGCTAGTCGGAACTAGGAAACTCTGAGATTTCCGACTTGCTAACTGGTTGAACACAGCATGTGTATAAAAACCAGTTAGTAAGTCGGAAATGTCCGTGTTTCCTAGTTCCGACTAGCACGTGAATGTGGCATAAAAGCTCCTTCACCAAACCAGGTCAGCTGTTATACCAACAATTAACCTCTTCCCTCCCAGTACTACAGACATGAACAGTGCAAAAAGCATTCCCAATGTGAACCCTCTGCATCTGCCACGGACATAAACATCTTCTCTGGGTTATGGGTATGGTCCCTTTTTGTAAGGTACCAGCTTAACGCTTATCTTACTTCTCAATTTACAACTAATCTGTCAGTAGCCTAGATTTTACTTTTTACCTTGATTTTATTTTTCAGTTGTGTGTTTGTCAAATGACATTGAACATGTTACATATGCCGTATCAAATCAGTCTGTATGGTTCAGATAACCACAAACATTGTATGATGGTTGGTCTTTTGAAAATGAGCTTGTTTTTTTTACAGTAGCTTTACTGAAAATGTGGTATAAGCAGCATTGGCCATATCACAAGAACATGTTGGTTCTTTCTAGCCATTTCTGTGGTCTTGGAATAAAATATTGTTTTGTTTCCACTCTCTCCCTTTCTTTTGTAGCAACTAAAGTGTAATAATCTGTGTGTTCTCCGTATTTCAGGGACCAAAGCAATAGCAGCAGCCATAAGTGATAGCTGGAAAAGGCTATAAGGACACTCCTGATCTGCAAAACATTTATTTTTCTCCAGAATTACTTAAATTAGGTTACGGTTAGAGGTAGGTTTTAAGGTAAGAGACAGTTTGGGATTTTGGTTAGTTGTTTTACAAGTCAGGGTCTGTTATAGCCTCTGCCAAGAGAGCATGATGGATATGTAGATAATGTATTCACTGATTGCTTGGGATAGCTCTCTGACTCTTTGTCACTTGTGAATGCACATAGCATACAAAAATAGGGGTTAGTCGTAGAATATTTTGCCATCTCATGAGAATTTTATTATCGCTGCACACAGTTTTTGGGTGAACTTTTTTTTTTTTTTACCCAATTGTCCATCTTTGATGAGGTAGGCAGGCATCGCGACACCATTTCCGGCCTACCGGATGTTGAGTGAGGAGAAAAAAACAATTGAATCACGAATACAATAAGCTAACATTTAAAATTATGGCACACACCACTGTATCTGAACGTTGGCGGAAACATACATGTTATGTGCAATGCATTATTTATAAATATTGATATTTTGTCGGGTTTGGACTACAAAACGGTATGTTGACATTAGCTAGCTAGCTTTCATCATGTCGACAGCTATCTAACTGGTGAATCGAGAACAAGTTTGCACTAACACATTTTTGGGTGAGTAACTGCGAGTTTTACATAAAACAGATCTAGCTATTGCGTGCATGTTTCTTTAGCTAGCTAACTGGATTTAGAGCATGTTTTCCAACATGTCGGCCTACCTGCAGAATTTCGCTACAGCTGACGTTAGTTGACACAGCTACATACCGTGCCTTCAGAAAGTGTTCACACCCCTGACTTTTTCCACATTTTGTTGTGTTATAGCCTACATTTAAAATGTATTACATTGAGATTTTGTAACAGACTTACACAATACCCCATAATGTCAAAGTGGAATTATGTTCTTTAGACATTTTTACAAATGAAAACCTGAAATGTCTAGTCAAGTAACCAGCCACGTTATGGAAAGTCTAAATAAGTTCAAGAGTTAAAATGTGCTTAAGTCACATAAGTTGCATGGACTCACTCTGTAAAAAAATGTTTAACATATTTTTTGAATGACAACCTCATCTATTGGTAGATGGGTAAAAATTGTGAAGTTATTAACACTGGATGGTGTATCAATATACCCAGTCACTACAAAGAGACAGGAGTCCTTCATAACACAGTTGCTGGAGAGGAAGGAAACTGCTCAGAGATTTCAACATGAGGCCAATGGTGACATTAAAACAGTTAGAGTATAATTGCTGTGATTGGGTCAACATTGTAAGTTACTCCACAATATTAACATAAATTAGAGTTGGAATAAGGCACTAAAGTAAAACTGCAAAAAATGTGGCAAAGAAATTTACTTTATGTCCCAAATACAGTGTTATGTTTGGGGCAAATCCAATACATCACTGAGTACCACACTTCATATTTTCAAACATGGCGGTAGCTGCATCATGTTATGTGTATGCTTGCCACCGGCAAGGACTAGAGTTTTTTTTGTATGTTAATAAAAAATTAATGGAATAGAGTTAAGCACAGGCAAAATCCCAGAGGAAATCCTGGTTCAGTCTGCTTTCCAACAGACACTGGGAGACAAATTCATCTTTCAGAAGGACAATAACCTAAAACACAAGGTCAAATCTACACGAGTTACTTATCAAGATGACATTGAGTGGCCGAGTTACAGTTTTTACTTAAATCTGCTGCAAAGTCTATGGCAAGACTTTAAATAACATTGATCAACAATCATCTTGTCAGATGATTGTCAGCCTGAATAATTATTTTAATAACGTGTAAATATTGTACAATCCAGCTGTGCGAAATTCTTCGAGCAGGTGAGTCAAGCTCATTCACATGGAGGTCCTAGTGCCTGCTGGATTTTGTTTTTTTACTTTCAATTAAGTCCTCGACAACCAGGTGAGGGGAGCTCCTTATTAATCTGTGACCTTAATTCATCAATCAATGAAGAGTGAAAACCTGCAGACGTTTGGTCCTCCATGGAATGAGTTTGTCACATGTCTTAGAGACTTACCCAGAAAGACTCACAGTTGTAATCGCTTCCAAAGGTGATTCTAATATGTATTGGCTCAGGTGTGTGAATAATTATGTAAATTAGATCATTCAGCATTTAATTTTCAATAAATGTGAAAACATTTTCAATAAACATGTTTTCGCTTTGTCATTATGGGGTGTAGAAGGGTGAGCATTTTTTTTAATTTTGAATTCCAGCTGTAATAGAACAAAATGTGAAAGTCGAGGGGTATAAATACTTTCTGAAGGCATTGTAGCTAGCTGCCTACAGCGACAAGAGGAATAGATTTGATTTGGGAATTCCCGTAGCTTGTTCTTTTCACTTCGATTAGATCACTGGATGTCAGACAGCCTCAATGGGTTGTGGTGTCTACAACCTATCAATTTGATTCAAGACATGGAGGACACAAGGTGCAACATTTAAACCCAACAGAACAACACTACATCAGTGTGTGAGTATGTGAGATGCATGTAAGCTGTTTGGTGAGACAATTTGAATGACAGCATGGGGATAAAATGTTGCACAGACTGCTAAATCTGGTGTGAAAATACAGATGCAAAATGTGGGACCAGTGGTATATGGTTGTTAAATTATTATAAAAAATATATAAAAAATGATTTCAAGTCAGTGGCACAGCCCCATCCCTGTCTTGTCCCAATCTATAGAAGGGGTGTTCTTGGCCATTCTTGCCAGGGGCCCCACGGGGTGGGGGATTGTGTTGTTTGGGGCCCTAGAAAGACTAACATTTCTGCGTGCAAAGGGGAAGTAAACTCAAAATACAACATACCATGACTGTTAGTTCGTTAAACCAAGACAGTTTTCAATGTTATGATGTAGAATCACATGGCTCAAACCTCTGTTTCTTCTGTTTAGGTACCTGGGGACAGTAGTGGGGGTTACCTGGCTAGTTTGTGGTGGAAGAGGAGACACGTGGTTTGAACAAAAGCTGGATGATCGTTCTTGCCTCCTGGGCTGTTATTGGAGGATCTACGTTGAACATTTATCTTTTCCTCATCAGTCCCGCCAGAGAGCCTGTCTAAAAATAAAGACAGTAAGTATTAAAATAGCATAATTTAGTCACTAATGCATGTTGGAAATAGTAGCATCTTGTTACTTGTATCCCAGAGGCTAGAAAAACTCCATCCTGAATCTAGATTTAATGAGAATTCACCTCTTCCCTATGTTTGGTTTGAAAACACAGAGCAAGAGACTGACTGACATGGGAAGTAAAATTTTCTTCAGTAGAGGAGTCAATGATGAGGAAACGGTCAGCCTTATCTGCTGCCCATAGCAACCCTCCTAAACCCTTGCTTGCCCTGACTAACGAGAAACCGGTAACTGCTGATACTGGCAATGGAGACGCTACTGTTCTAATGTGTCCCCCTTCAGGGTATTTTCATGTCTAGAACTGTGTATCTGATACAATATACCCATATATTTGTGCGATATGTGCTGCGTTTGGCTGTTTCTATATTTGATTATGAAAACTAAGACCGGCGCAAAAGAGAAGTATTAACGCGTTATACCCTTTTTTTAATATATATGTTTTACAGCCACCTGAAGAGAAAATC
>NW_027010721.1:0-29197 GCF_036934945.1 Oncorhynchus masou masou | reverse complement strand
GTTGTGAACTTGAGTGAAGACCCAAACGCGGTTTTAACAGAAAACAGAGTTCTTAATAAAAACAGGAATGGCATAAATCCTCTTCAACGTAGTCAATGGAACAAAGAACGAGTATAATGCAGGTTGTACCTGCCATGCAGACCTGGGACAGGACAGGACAAGGTGGAAGCAAACGAGACGACAGCTTGCTTCTGGCATCAAAAACACAAACAAGAATCAGACACTGAAAGTAGCAGGAACAGAGAAAGAAATAGAGACCTAATCAGAGGGGAAGAGAGAACAGGTGGGGAAAGAGAGAATGAGCTAGTTAGGGCAAATGTAGAACAGCTGAGGGATGAGAGACAGAGAAGGTAACCTAAAAGACCAGCAGAGAGAGAATGAAGAGAAAGGACAGGAACAGACATAACAAGACATGACAGTACCCCCCACTCACCCGAGCGCCTCCTGGCGCACTCGAGGAGGAAACCACGGCAACGGAGGAAATCATCGATCAGCGAACGGTCCAGCACGTCCCGAGAGGGAACCCAACTCCTCTCCTCAGGACCGTACCCCTCCCAATCCACTAGGTACTGATGACCACGGCCCCGAGGGCGCATGTCCAAATCTTACGAACCCTGTAGATGGGTGCGCCCTCGACAAGGATGGGGGGAGGGACGAGCGGGGGCGCGAAGAACAGGCTTAACACAGGAGACATGGAAGACCGGGTGAACGAAGACGAAGATAGCGCGGGAGAAGAAGTCGCACTGCGACAGGATTAATGACCTGGGAAATACGGAACGGACCAATGAACCGCGGGGCCAACTTGCGAGAAGCTGTCTTAAGGGAAGGTTCTGAGTGGAGAGCCATACTCTCTGACCGCAACAATATCTAGGACTCTTGGTCCTACGCTTGGTAATTAGCGGCCCTCACAGTCTGCGCCCTATTACGGCAAAGTGCCGACCTGACCCCCTTCCAGGTGCGCTGCAACGCTGGACAAAAGCCTGAGCGGAGGGGACGCAGGACTCGGCGAGCTGAGATGAGAACAGCGGAGGCTGGTACCCGAGGCTACACTGAAAAGGGGATAGACCGGTAGCAGACGAGGGAAGCGAGTTGTGGGCGTACTCTGCCCAGGGGAGCTGTTCTGACCAAGACGCAGGGTTACGAAAAGAAAGACTGCGTAAAATGCGACCAACAGTCTGATTGGCCCGTTCGGGCTTGACCGTTAGACTGGGGATGAAAGCCGGACGAGAGACTGACGGAAGCCCCAATCAAACGGCAAAACTCCTCCAAAATTGAGACGTGAACTGCGGGCCTCTGTCGGAAACGACGTCAGACGGAAGGCCATGAATTCGGAAAACATTCTCGATAATGATCTGAGCCGTCTCCTTAGCAGAAGGGAGCTTATCGAGAGGAATGAAATGAGCCGCCTTAGAGAATCTATCGACAACCGTAAGAATAACTGTCTTCCCCGCTGATGAAGGCAGTCCGGTGATAAAATCTAAAGCGATGTGAGACCACGGTCGAGAGGGAATGGGAAGCGGTCTGAGACGGCCGGCAGGAGGAGAGTTCCCAGATTTAGTCTGCGCAGACCGAACAAGCGGCGACAAATCGACGCGTCACGTTCCCGAGTGGGCCACCAGAAACGCTGGCGAATGGAAGCGAGCGTACCCCGAACGCCGGGGTGGCCGGCTAACTGGCAGAGTGGGCCCACTGAAGAACGGCCGGACGAGTAGGAACGGGAACGAACAGAAGGTTCCTAGGGCAAGCTCGCGGCGACGGAGTGTGAGCGAGTGCTTGCTTTACCTGCCTCTCAATTCCCCAGACAGTCAACCCGACAACACGCCCCTCAGGAGAATCCCATCGGGGTCGGTGGAGACCTCAGAAGAACTGAAGAGACGAGATAAAGCATCAGGTTTGGTGTTTTTTGAGCCCGGACGATAAGAAATAACAAACTCGAAACGAGCGAAAAACAGAGCCCAACGAGCCTGACGCGCATTAAGTCGTTTGGCTGAACGGATGTACTCAAGGTTCCTATGGTCAGTCCAAACGACAAAAGGAACGGTCGCCCCCTCCAACCACTGTCGCCATTCGCCTAGGGCTAAGCGGATGGCGAGCAGTTCGCGATTACCAACATCATAGTTACGTTCTGACGGCGATAAGCGATGAGAGAAAACGCAAGGATGGACCTTGCCGTCAGAGAGCGCTGAGAAAGAATGGCTCCCACGCCCACCTCTGACGCGTCAACCTCAACAACAAACTGTCTAGAGATGTCAGGTGTAACAAGAATAGGTGCGGATGTAAAACGATTCTTAAGAAGATCAAAAGCTCCCTGGGCGGAAACGGACCACTTAAAGCACGTCTTAACAGAAGTAAGGGATTTCACCCCCGTAGTGGACAAAAATGAATGGCAAGTTATTGGCATAGGCCAAACCATGCACACATTGGCCAATACCACCCAAAGCGGCGTTGATTCATGCAAAGTTTACTGCTATTGCCATATGGGTATTGCCAGTTGTAACACTTCAAAAATCCAACAGGTGGCGATTGCACTCCACCATGGTTTTTCATATTGGTATTGGACTCCAAGTCAACATCCAAAAGCCAAATTTTGAAAAACGAATTTTTTGAAAAAACGTATCACCCTTAAAAAAGTGCTTTCTGGACCGTTTTTCGAAATTCTTTCGCTTTTTTGACAATTACACATGTATAAGAACTGTATGAAAATACTTTTGTCCAATTTTATTAACATAATTTTTTTAATTTTTTTACTTGCGCATATTGCATATGTTTTGTCCATTTGCAATATGATTTCATAGGAAGTCAGAAGTCAAAAGTCAAAAATTCTTAAATTTCATAAAAAACTTCACACACCCCTAAAAAAGTGCTTTCTGGACCGTTTTTCGAAATTTTTTCGCATTTTGTGTCAGTTACACACGTATAAGAACTGTATCAACATACTTTAGTCATATTTTATTATCATAATGTTTTTTTTTTTTTTTTGCTTGTGCATAAGGCATATGTTTTGTGGGGGCCAAATGTCATAAGAAATTTGACATGCTCAAAAATCCTTCAGAAATGCAAAATTGACTGGCCTGATGAACTCGGGATGGCCGGGCAGTGATTGTTGTTCCTTTCAATCACTCGTGGTGTTGATTTCATCATGTCCATTTGTTTATGTTTTCTCACTTTTGCAAAGTCACTGTGCATTTGCCATATGGTTAACTGGGCATTCACCATCACCAATTTGTCATGCCATAAAAATCATGCAGGAATGCCAAATTGACTGGCCCGATGAACTCGGGATGGCTGGGCAGTGATTCTGGAACCTCTCCATCGCTCGCTTGGGTTGATTTCAGAATGTCGCTTTTGGTGATGGTACCTCACTGTTAAAACATATTGCAAATGTTCCTTACTTTTGCAAAGTCACTGAAAATTTTTGCAGGAATGCCAAATTGACTGGCCCGATGACCTCGGGATGGCTGTAGGGATGGCTGGGCAGTGATTTTGGTACCTCTCCATCGCTCGTTTGGGTTGATTTCAGAATGTCGCTTTTGGTGATGGTACCTCACCAAACATATTGCAAATGTTCCTTACTTTTGCAAAGTCACTGAAAAATTTTGCAGGAATGCCAATTGACTGGCCCGATGACCTCGGGATGGCTGGGCAGTGATACTGGTACCTCTCCATGGCTCGCTTTGGGTTGATTTCAGAATGTCGCTTTTGGTGATGGTACCTCACTGTTAAAACATATTGCAAATGTTCCTTACTTTTGCAAAGTCACTGAAAATTTTTGCAGGAATGCCAATTGACTGGCCCGATGAACTCGGATGGCTTGGCAGTGATTCTGGTACCTCTCCATCACTCGTTAGGGTTGATTTCAGAATGTCCATTTGGTGATGGTTTCTCACTTTTGCAAAGTCACTGTGCATTTGCCATATGGTTAACTGGGCAGTCACCATCACCAATTTGTCATGCCATAAAAATCATGCAGGAATGCCAAATTGACTGGCCCGATGACCTCGGGATGTCTGGGCAGTGATTACTGGTACCTCTCCATCGCTCGTTTGGGTTGATTTCAGAATGTCCATTTGGTGATGGTTCTCACTGTTAAAACATATTGCAAATGGTTAACTGGGCAGTCACCATCAAATTTGTCATGCTATAAAAATCATGCAGGAATGCCAAATTGACTGGCCCGATGACCTCGGGATGGCTGGGCAGTGATACTGGTACCTCTCCATGGCTCGCTTGGGTTGATTTCAGAATGTCGCTTTTGGTGATGGTACCTCACTGTTAAAACATATTGCAAATGTTCCTTACTTTTGCAAAGTCACTAAAAATTTTTGCAGGAATGCCAAATTGACTGGCCCGATGACCTCGGGATGGCTGGGCAGTGATACTGGTACCTCTCCATCGCTCGTTTGGGTTGATTTCAGAATGTCGCTTTTGGTGATGGTACCTCACTGTTAAAACATATTGCAAATGTTCCTTACTTTTGCAAAGTCACTGAAAAAATTTGCAGGAATGCCAATTGACTGGCCCGATGACCTCGGGATGGCTGGGCAGTGATACTGGTACCTCTCCATGGCTCGTTTGGGTTGATTTCAGAATGTCGCATTTGGTGATGGTACCTCACTGTTAAAACATATTGCAAATGTTCCTTACTTTTGCAAAGTCACTGAAAATTTTGCAGGAATGCCAAATTGACTGGCCCGATGAACTCGGGATGGCTTGGCAGTGATTCTGGTACCTCTCCATCGCTCGTTAGGGTTGATTCCAGAATGTCCATTTGGTGATTTTTCTCACTCTTTCAAAGTCACTGTGCATTTGCCATATGGTTAACTGGGCAGTCACCATCACCAATTTGTCATGCCATAAAAATCATGCAGGAATGCCAAATTGACTGGCCCGATGACCTAGGGATGGCTGGGCAGTGATACTGGTACCTCTCCATGGCTCGTTTGGGTTGATTTCAGAATGTCGCTTTTGGTGATGGTACCTCACTGTTAAAACATATTGCAAATGTTCCTTACTTTTGCAAAGTCACTGAAAATTTTTGCAGGAATGCCAATTGACTGGCCCGATGACCTCGGGATGGCTGGGCAGTGATACTGGTACCTCTCCATGGCTCGCTTGGGTTGATTTCAGAATGTCGCTTTTGGTGATGGTACCTCACTGTTAAAACATATTGCAAATGTTACTTACTTTTGCAAAGTCACTGAAAATTTTTGCAGGAATGCCAAATTGACTGGCCCGATGAACTCGGGATGGCTTGGCAGTGATTCTGGTACCTCTCCATCGCTCGTTAGGGTTGATTCCAGAATGTCCATTTGGTGATTTTTCTCACTTTTAAAGTCACTATTTGCCATATGGTTAACTGGGCAGTCACCATCACCAATTTGTCATGCCATAAAAATCATGCAGGAATGCCAAATTGACTGGCCCGATGACCTCGGGATGGCTGGGCAGTGATACTGGTACCTCTCCATGGCTCGTTTGGGTTGATTTCAGAATGTCGCTTTTGGTGATGGTACCTCACTGTTAAAACATATTGCAAATGTTCCTTACTTTTTCAAAGTCACTGAAAATTTTTGCAGGAATGCCAAATTGACTGGCCCGATGACCTCGGGATGGCTGGGCAGTGATACTGGTACCTCTCCATGGCTCGTTTGGGTTGATTTCAGAATGTCGCTTTTGGTGATGGTACCTCACTGTTAAAACATATTGCAAATGTTCCTTACTTTTGCAAAGTCACTGAAAAATTTTGCAGGAATGCCAAATTGACTGGCCCGATGACCTCGGGATGGCTGGGCAGTGATACTGGTACCTCTCCATGGCTCGTTTGGGTTGATTTCAGAATGTCGCATTTGGTGATGGTACCTCACTGTTAAAACATATTGCAAATGTTAACCTTACTTTTGCAAAGTCACTGAAAATTTTTGCAGGAATGCCAAATTGACTGGCCCGATGACCTCGGGATGGCTGGCAGTGATACTGGTACCTCTCCATGGCTCGTTTGGGTTGATTTCAGAATGTCGCTTTTGGTGATGGTACCTCACTGTTAAAACATATTGCAAATGTTCCTTACTTTTGCAAAGTCACTGAAAATTTTTGCAGGAATGCCAAATTGACTGGCCCGATGACCTCGGGATGGCTTGGCAGTGATTCTGGTACCTCTCCATCACTCGTTTGGGTTGATTTCAGAATGTCCATTTGGTGATGGTTTCTCACTGTTCAAAGTCATATTTGCCAAATGGTTAACTGGGCTTACTTTCACCAAGTCACTAAAAATCATGCAGGAATGCCAAATTGACTGGCCCGATGACATAGGGATGTCTGGGCAGTGATACTGGTACCTCTCCATGGCTCGTTTGGGTTGATTTCAGAATGTCGCTTTTGGTGATGGTACCTCACTGTTAAAACATATTGCAAATGTTCCTTACTTTTGCAAAGTCACTGAAAATTTGTGCAGGAATGCCAAATTGACTGGCCCGATGACCTCGGGATGGCTGGGCAGTGATTCTGGTACCTCTCCATCACTCGTTTGGGTTGATTTCAGAATGTCCATTTGGTGATGGTTTCTCACTTAAAAGTCACTGTGCATTTGCCATATGGTTAACTGGGCAAAATCACCATCACCAATTTGTCATGCACATAAAAATCATGCAGGAATGCCAAATTGACTGGCCCGATGACCTCGGGATGGCTTGGCAGTGATTCTGGTACCTCTCCATCACTCGTTTGGGTTGATTTCAGAATGTCCATTTGGTGATGGTTCCTCACTGTTAAAACATATTTGCCAATGTTCCTAACTTTTCAAAGTCACTGAAAAATCATGCAGGAATGCCAAATTGACTGGCCCGATGACCTCGGGATGGCTGGGCAGTGATACTGGTACCTCTCCATGGCTCGTTTGGGTTGATTTCAGAATGTCGCTTTTGGTGATGGTACCTCACTGTTAAAACATATTGCAAATGTTCCTTACTTTTGCAAAGTCACTGAAAATTTGTGCAGGAATGCCAAATTGACTGGCCCGATGACCTC
This sequence comes from Oncorhynchus masou masou, assembly GCF_036934945.1. Classification (NCBI taxonomy): domain Eukaryota; kingdom Metazoa; phylum Chordata; class Actinopteri; order Salmoniformes; family Salmonidae; genus Oncorhynchus; species Oncorhynchus masou. The sequence continues at coordinate 22,174 of NW_027010721.1, read as the reverse complement.
GGGATGGCTTGGCAGTGATTCTGGTACCTCTCCATCACTCGTTAGGGTTGATTCCAGAATGTCCATTTGGTGATTTTTCTCACTCTTTCAAAGTCACTGTGCATTTGCCATATGGTTAACTGGGCAGTCACCATTACCAATTTGTCATGCCATAAAAATCATGCAGGAATGCCAAATTGACTGGCCCGATGACATAGGGATGTCTGGGCAGTGATACTGGTACCTCTCCATCGCTTCGTTTGGGTTGATTTCAGAATGTCGCTTTTGGTGATGGTACCTCACCGCTTAAACATATTGCTAATGGACAAGAGTCACCTGCAAGTCACCGTCCATCAGTCAATTTGATATCATTCTGACACCAAACTGATACAAACTGACACCAAACCCACTTTTCCCAACTCATTTAGGAGCCAAGTATAACATACTTCAGAGCTGGCCCAAAATTCACAAGGCCTTCGGTACAAAACATTAAAAACCATAAAACACATAGTTACTTTCTAGCTGCGGGGCCAGTTCGGACATTATGTGTAGTCCTATGTGAGGCGACCCCGAATCCCGAGTTTCGGCCCGATAGGTCATTTGGTGTCCGAGTAAAAGCCTAATTGGTGCTGAAAATCCACTTTTTTCAATGCCTTGCTACGGGGTCCTTGAATGAGCTATCGGACCGAGATGTTGGGTTCTGTCTCTATGGGCCGAGACGGTCACAATGCACCTAGTCTTGTGTCTCTGGGACATTTCTAAATGTCGCCATTTTCGTAATGGTCAAAATGAATTGAAGTCATTGCAAATGTTCGACGCTGTTTCTCGGTCCGAGAACCTCCTAGAGCGCCGTAACTCACCACGCACTATCTACCTGAGGTCTAGAACAGGATTCTAAAGTTTCGAACTCTAGGTCTGACGGTTCTTTTTTAGCTCGAACAAAGCTAACTATTGGAGGCACTGTCAGTCTCTACACACCCCAATACGTCCCTCCATCCAAGTTGTGTATCTGTGTGATTTATTTTTCCTTTGAATTTTTATGGGAAAAATGACTGATTTACAGTTCATGGGGGTTGTCTAATCACACATATGAAGTTTTGGACAGATCTGATTTTTTTAACCCTTCCAAACAGCCCCTGAGACACCAATTATGGCACTTCCGGTTGGCACAGGAAGCTATAAATACACACATGTCTTGACTGACATAGAAACCTAGGGAATCCTGAGTTTTAAGTCTTTAAGTTGAGAATTGACTGATCTACACAGGGTTGAATAATGCAGAGGCCTCGGCACCTTTCGAGGTGATGTACATCCAAATACCTTTTGGGTCAATCTAACCACTTCCGGTTGCTCCAGGAAGCTTAGAATCGACACAGGTAGACCTCATAGTGGTCTGATGGAATGTCATAGAAGACAGGTTCATACAGCATTCATAACCCATAAAGACCCCAGGTTGTATTTAGGGAGCAGGCAATGTATTCCTATGGGGAGAGAAGTCAATGCACACTGTTTTTTTGTAAACACCTTCTTTTAACTGTGAAAGGTTAATGCCACACAGTCAAGGTTAGGCTTGCACAGATCGGGAGGACCTTAGGAACAGTCCTGTGTTTGAATTGTCCTTCTAAACCTAACGGTTCCGCCGCTGTCACCCAAAATCCAATGACATTGTGGTGCAGGCATCATTGTGGGCCTATTTTTCTCATGGTCGCTGCGCTCAGACCGAGCGAGCTACGGTCAAGAGGGGCACCTCGTTGGACTCGGCACGGCCTTGGGATTATGTTTATGCCATTGCCTGCTCTCTGTGTCTTTAAACACCACGCTTTGTCACTCCATCCTTGCTGTGTGTGTGTGTGAGAGCTTTTCTTTGACATCTGTTGGGAAAAATGACTGATTTACAGTTCATGGGGGTTGTCTAATCACACATATGAAGTTTTGGACAGATCTGATTTTTTTAACCCTTCCAAACAGCCCCTGAGTCACCAATTATGGCACTTCCGGTTGGCACAGGAAGCTATAAATACACACATGTCTTGACTGACATAGAAACCTAGGGAATCCTGAGTTTTAAGTCTTTAAGTTGAGAATTGACTGATCTACACAGGGTTGAATAATGCAGAGGCCTCGGCACCTTTCGAGGTGATGTACATCCAAATACCTTTTGGGTCAATTTAACCACTTCCGGTTGCTCCAGGAAGCTTAGAATCGACACAGGTAGACCTCATAGTGGTCTGATGGAATGTCATAGAAGACAGGTTCATACAGCATTCATAACCCATAAAGACCCCAGGTTGTATTTAGGGAGCAGGCAATGTATTCCTATGGGGAGAGAAGTCAATGCACACTGTTTTTTTGTAAACACCTTCTTTTAACTGTGAAAGGTTAATGCCACACAGTCAAGGTTAGGCTTGCACAGATCGGGAGGACCTTAGGAACAGTCCTGTGTTTGAATTGTCCTTCTAAACCTAACGGTTCCGCCGCTGTCACCCAAAATCAAATGACATTGTGGTGCAGGCTTCATTGTGGGCCTATTTTTCTCATGGTCGCTGCGCTCAGACCGAGTGAGCTACGGTCAAGCGGGGCACCTCGTTGGACTCGGCACGGCCTTGGGATTATGTTTATGCCATTGCCTGCTCTCTGTGTCTTTAAACACCACGCTTTGTCACTCCATCCTTGCTGTGTGTGTGTGTGTGAGAGCTTTTCTTTGACATCTGTTGGGAAAAATGACTGATTTACAGTTCATGGGGGGTTGTCTAATCACACATATGAAGTTTTGGACAGATCTGATTTTAACCCTTCCAAACAGCCCCTGAGACACCAATTATGGCACTTCCGGTTGGCACAGGAAGCTATAAATAAACTCATATCCTCATTGGGGTATGCCTTTACAGAATCCTGAGTTTTAAGTCTTTACGTTAAGAACTGAGTTATTTACGGAGGGTTTAGTGAGTGTGTGTTATTTCAGAAAATCATAGAAAATCACAGAAATGTCGCAGAGCTCCGCAGCACATTTTAAAAATACTCGTATGAACACCCTGCAACTGGATCTGTAACCGTTGAAAAAAAAAAAACCTATATCTGAACATCACGATCTGGTCAACGTACGATTTCGTAAATGACGATAGATAAATGGCCGATTTTTTTTATTGACACCGGAGGCTCCTTGACTTTGACGTGAAGTGAAAAAATCTTTTCTCTATTTTCATTTTGGACCTTTAATCCCAGAAATATGGCCATAACTCAAAAACCGTTGAGGCCTAGACGCCATCTTGTTCGGGGCCATCTTCCCATAATGCCAAACCTACGCTCACCAAGTTTCGGCTTCGAAATATTTTCGGTTTCCGAGATATGGCACGTCGTGATTCGTGATGTTTTGTCCAATAGCAATATGATTGCTTATGCCCTCTTGTGGGATATTTCGGCATTGCGCAAAAATGGGCTAAAATTTGTTTATTTTATTAAACGAAACCGAATGTCCGACAAAGTTCATTTGATGACTTCCCGGTAGGTCTGGCCCTACCGCTCGGCCCGACGCCGTCCCCGAATTTCTAAAATGTTTTCGGACGTCTAGTAAGGACCGTACAGTTCCAATAGGGACTTTCTCACTAACTATACGGTGATTGTCGAAATGTTCCCTTAAGGTATGTAAGGGCTGTGAGAGGAGCTGCCACCTGACCGAAATTACGGATGAAACGACGGTAGAAATTAGCGAAGCCCAGAAAGCGCTGCAGCTCGACGCGTGACTTAGGAACGGGCCAATCAATGACAGCCTGGACCTTAGCGGGATCCATCTTAATGCCCTCAGCGGAAATAACGGAACCGAGAAAAGGGACAGAGGCGGCATGAAAAGTGCACTTCTCAGCCTTCACATAAAGACAGTTCTCCAAAAGGCGCTGGAGGACGCGTCGCACGTGCTGAACATGAATCGAGAGAGACGGTGAAAAAATCAGGATATCGTCCATGTAAACGAAAACAAAAATGTTCAGCATGTCTCTCAGGACGTCGTTAACTAGTGCCTGAAAGACAGCTGGAGCGTTAACGAGGCCGAAAGGAAGAACCCGGTATTCAAAGTGCCCTAACGGAGTGTTAAACGCCGTCTTCCACTCGTCCCCTCCCTGATGCGCACGAGATGGTAGGCGTTACGAAGGTCCAATTTGGTGAAAACCTGGCTCCCTGCAGGATCTCGAAGGCTGAAGACATAAGAGGAAGCGGATAACGATTCTTAACTGTTATGTCATTCAGCCCTCGATAATCCACGCATGGGCGCAGGGACCCGTCCTTCTTCTGAACAAAAGAACCCCGCGCCGGCGGGGGAGGAGGAGGAGACTATGGTACCGGCGTCGAGCGAAACCGACAAATAATCCTCGAGAGCCTTACGTTCGGGAGCCGACAGAGAGTATAATCTACCCCGGGGGAGTAGTTCCCGGAAGGAGATCAATACTACAGTCATACGACCGGTGTGGAGGAGAGAAGTGGCCTTGGAACGACTGAACACCGTGCGCAGATCGTGATACTCCTCCGGCACCCCTGTCAAATGCCAGGCTCCTCCTGTGAAGAAGAGACAGAGGAAACAGGAGGATAGCAGACATTAAACAGGTTACATGACAAGAAACATTCCAGGATAGGATAGTATTACTAGACCAATTAATAGAAGGGTTATGGCGCACTAGCCAGGGATGACCCAAAACAACAGGTGTAAAAGGTGAACGAAAAATTAAAAAAAGAAATGGTTTCGCTATGATTACCAGAGACAGTGAGGGTTAAAGGCAGCGTCTCACGCTGAATCTTGGGAGAGAACTACCATCTAAAGCGAACAAGGCCCTGGGCTCCCCTAACTGTCTGAGAGGAATGTCATGTTCCCGAGCCCAGGTCTCGTCCATAAAACAGCCCTCCGCCCCAGAGTCTATCAAGGCACTGCAGGAAGCAGATGAACCGGGCCAGCGGAGATGGACCGGAAAGGTAGTGCGTGATCCAGAAGGAGAGGCCTGAGTAGTTGCGCTCACCAGTAGCCCTCCTCTTACTGATGAGCTCTGGCCCTTTACTGGACATGAGGTGACAAAATGACCAGCGGAGCCGCAGTAGAGACAGAGGCGATTGGTGATTCTCCGTTCCCTCTCCTTGGCCGAGATGCGAATACCCCCAGCTGCATAGGCTCAGCATCCGAGCCGGCGGGGGAGGGTGGCAGTGATGCGGCAGGTGGCAGTGATGTGGAGAGGGGAGCAACGGAGAACGTGAGCTCCTTTCCACGAGCTCGGCGACGAAGATCAAACCGTCGCTCTATGCGAATAGCGAGAGCTATTAAGGAGTCCAGACTGGAAGGAACCTCCCGGGAGAGGATCTCATCCTTAACCTCGACGTGGAGACCCTCCAGAAAACGAGCGAGCAAAGCCGGCTCGTTCCAGTCACTAGAGGCAGCGAGAGTGCGAAACTCAATAGAATAATCCGTTATGGATCTATTCCCCTGACATAGGGAAGACAGGGCCCTGGAAGCCTCCTCGCCAAAAACAGAACGGTCAAAAACCCGTATCATCTCCTCCTTAAAGTCCTGATACTGGTTAATACACTCAGCCCCTCGCCTCCCAGACTGCCGTGCCCCACTCACGCGCCCGTCCGGTAAGGAGAGAAATGACGTAGGCGATGCGGGCTGCGCTCCTGGAGTAAGTGTTGGGCTGGAGAGAGAACACCACATCACACTGAGTGAGGAATGAGCGGCACTCAGTGGGCTCCCCAGAGTAACACGGCGGGTTGTTGATCCTGGGCTCCGGAGACTCGGAAACCCTGGAAGTGGGCGGTGGATCGAGGTGGAGTTGGTGAACCCGTCTTGTGAGGTCGGAGACTTGGACGGCCAGGGTCTCAACGGCATGTTGAGCAGCAGACAATTCCTCCTCGTGTCTGCCTAGCATCGCTCCCTGGATCTCGACGGCGGAGTGAAAAGGGTCCGGAGCCGCTGGGTCCATTCTTGGTCTGATTCTTCTGTTGTGAACTTGAGTGAAGACCCAAACGCGGTTTTAACAGAAAACAGAGTTCTTTAATAAAAAACAGGAATGGCATAAATCCTCTTCCAACGTAGTCAATGGAACAAAAGAACGTAGTATAATGCAGGTTGCACCTGCCATGCAGACTCCGACAGGACAGGACAAGGTGGAAGCAAACGAGACGACAGCTTGCTTCTGGCATCAAAAAACACAAACAAGAATCAGACACTGAAAGTAGCAGGAACAGAGAAAGAAATAGAGACCTAATCAGAGGGGGAAGAGAGAACAGGTGGGGAAAGAGAGAATGAGCTAGTTAGGGAAATGTAGAACAGCTGAGGGATGAGAGACAGAGAAGGTAACCTAAAAAGACCAGCAGAGAGAGAGAATGAAGAGAAAGGACAGGAACAGACATAACAAGACATGACAAATTGGGTATATTTCCTTTGAATTTAAATTGTCCTTACTTTATGTGCTCGTCCAACGATTGAAGTGCTTAGAAAATTGCCTTTTTTAAACTTTGCTTGAAACAAAATTCAACAAGGCAGTTGAATTTGGATACTTTTGTCCTTGTGTGAGGTACCTCAGAAAGCTGTGATTGCAGAATGGTTAAATTGTTGGACTCAAAATCCATTGGGGTTGCCCAGTGGAGGTTTGAACCCTGCCAGCAGCGCTCTGACAATCCAGTCTTTATTTGTAACATGTCATTGGGGACTTGATATGGATAATGCTTGGACATGTCCTTTGATTCAAGTGCTCAGAATTGATCTTCCATGACAAACTTTTCAAGTAGGCTCTTCAATAGCAATAATCTGGTCACTTTAGAGGTAAAATGGACAGAACGAGATAGTGGACTGGTTAAGGGTCTGTAGATAGCAGGAGAAGCTGTGATGGCCGAGAGGTTAAGGCGTTGGACTTGAAATCCATTGGGGTCTCCCCGCGCAGGTTCGAACCCTGCTCACAGCGCTTTTGACAAACTAGTCTTTATTTGCAACATGTCCTTGGAGACTTGATATGGGTAAAGTGTGCTTAATGCATGGACTTGTCCTTTGATTCAGGTGCTCAGAGTATATCTGCATTGGCAAACAGTTCAAAAAGTCTCTTCAGTACATATACTGTTGTTTGTATTAGATTTATTATGGAAATTCTGAGAGCCATGTGGGTATGTCCTCAGACTTGAAACCCCATTGGGTCTCTCTTCTCCTATTTAAATCTTATTCTCAGTGAATAGTCCACTTGTACTTTCTCTGCACATAGTTTTTTGACTTGCGCATTAAATTTCCAACCTTCACAGCTTTGGAAAGGACCGAGGTTACTTGGCGCAATAAGATCAAAATGTTGTGTCATCAAGTTTACCATTTTTTCACCAATGATGTCTGTTTCCAAATCCCAATCCCTTTACTTTCATTCCAACAGCTGCAATGGCGAGTTCTTTAGACGTTGGACCTGAATTTCAATGGGTCTCCCCACCCATATTCTTAACTTGCTTGAAGCATATAGCCCACTTATGCTTTCTCCTCATCAATTTCCTTAGTTTCCTACTGATGTGATGGCTAAGTGGTTTAAGCATTGTAATTGAAGTCCTATGTATTTTCCCTGTACAGTTTTCAATTGGGTCTCTGCTTACTGGGTGATGATAAAGTAGACCTTTAATAATTGGTTTTATTTCCTTTGAATTTAAATTGTCCTTACTTTATGTGCTCTGTCCACCGATTGTGTAAGTGTTTAGAAAATTGCCTTTAAACTTTGCATTAACATCTGAAACAAAATTCAACAAGGCAGTTGAATTTGGATACTTTTGTCCTTGTGTGAGGTACCTCAGAAAGCTGTGATTGCAGAATGGTTAAATTGTTGGACTCAAAATCCATTGGGGTTGCCCAGTGGAGGTTTGAACCCTGCCAGCAGCGCTCTGACAATCCAGTCTTTATTTGTAACATGTCATTGGGGACTTGATATGGATAATGCTTGGACATGTCCTTTGATTCAAGTGCTCAGAATTGATCTTCCATGACAAACTTTTCAAGTAGGCTCTTCAATAGCAATAATCTGGTCACTTTAGAGGTAAAATGGACAGAACGAGATAGTTGACTGGTTAAGGGTCTGTAGATAACAGGAGAAGCTGTGATGGCCGAGAGGTTAAGGCGTTGGACTTGAAATCCATTGGGGTCTCCCCTGCGCAGGTTCGAACCCTGTTCACAGAGCTTTGACAAACTAGTCTTTATTTGCAACATGTCATTGGAGACTTGATATGGATAAAGTGTGCTTAATGCATGGACTTGTCCTTTGATTCAGGTGCTCAGAGTATATCTGCATTGGCAAACAGTTCAAAAGTCTCTTCAGTACATATACTGTTGTTTGTATTAGATTTATTATGGAAATTCTGAGAGCCATGTGGGTATGTCCTCAGACTTGAAACCCCATTGGGTCTCTCTTCTCCTTTTTAAATCTTATTCTCAGTGAATAGTCCACTTGTACTTTCTCTGCACATAGTTTTTTGACTTGCGCATTAAATTTCCAACCTTCACAGCTTTGGAAAGGACCGAGGTTACTTGGCGCAATAAGATCAAAATGTTGTGTCATCAAGTTTACCATTTTTCACCAATGATGTCTGTTTCCAAATCCCAATCCCTTTACTTTCATTCCAACAGCTGCAATGGCCGAGTTCTTTAGACGTTGGACCTGAATTTCAATGGGGTCTCCCTACCCATATTCTTAACTTGCTTGAAGCATATAGCCTACTTCTGCTTTCTCCTCATCAATTTCCTTAGTTTCCTACTGCTCTGATGGCTAAGTGGTTTAAGCATTGTAATTGAAGTCCTATGTATCTTCCCTGTACAGTTTTCAACTCTGCTTACTGGGTGATGATAAAGTAGTCCTTTAATAATTGGGTCTATCTCCTTTGAATTTAAATTTTCCTTAATTTATGTGCTCGTCCAACGATTGAAGTGCTTAGAAAATTGCCTTTTTTAAACTTTGCTTGAAACAAAATTCAACAAGGCAGTTGAATTTGGATACTTTTGTCCTTGTGTGAGGTACCTCAGAAAGCTGTGATTGCAGAATGGTTAAATTGTTGGACTCAAAATCCATTGGTGGTTGCCCAATGGAGGTTTGAACCCTGCCAGCAGCGCTCTGACAATCCAGTCTTTATTTGTAACATGTCATTGGGGACTTGATGTGGATAATGCTTGGACATGTCCTTTGATTCAAGTGCTCAGAATTGATCTTCCATGACAAACTTTTCAAGTAGGCTCTTCAATAGCAATAATCTGGTCACTTTAGAGGTAAAATGGACAGAACGAGATAGTGGACTGGTTAAGGGTCTGTAGATAGCAGGAGAAGCTGTGATGGCCGAGAGGTTAAGGCGTTGGACTTGAAATCCATTGGGGTCTCCCAGCGCAGGTTCGAACCCTGCTCACAGCGCTTTGACAAACTAGTCTTTATTTGCAACATGTCATTGGAGACTTGATATGGATAAAGTGTGCTTAATGCATGGACTTGTCCTTTGATTCAGGTGCTCAGAGTATATCTGCATTGGCAAACAGTTCAAAAAGTCTCTTCAGTACATATACTGTTGTTTGTATTAGATTTATTATGGAAATTCTGAGAGCCATGTGGGTATGTCCTCAGACTTGAAACCCTATTGGGTCTCTCTTCTCCTATTTAAATCTTATTCTCAGTGAATAGTCCACTTGTACTTTCTCTGCACATAGTTTTTTGACTTGCGCATTACATTTCCAACCTTCACAGCTTTGGAAAGGACCGAGGTTATTTGGCGCAATAAGATCAAAATGTTGTGTCATCAAGTTTACCATTTTTCACCAATGATGTCTGTTTCCAAATCCCAATCCCTTTACTTTCATTCCAACAGCTGCAATGGCCGAGTTCTTTAGACGTTGGACCTGAATTTCAATGGGGTCTCCCCACCCATATTCTTAACTTGCTTGAAGCATATAGCCCACTTATGCTTTCTCCTCATCAATTTCCTTAGTTTCCTACTGATGTGATGGCTAAGTGGTTTAAGCATTGTAATTGAAGTCCTATGTATTTTCCCTGTACAGTTTTCAACTCTGCTTACTGGGTGATGATAAAGTAGACCTTTAATAATTGGGTATATTTCCTTTGAATTTAAATTGTCCTTACTTTATGTGCTCGTCCAACGATTGAAGTGCTTAGAAAATTGCCTTTTTTAAACTTTGCTTGAAACAAAATTCAACAAGGCAGTTGAATTTGGATACTTTTGTCCTTGTGTGAGGTACCTCAGAAAGCTGTGATTGCAGAATGGTTAAATTGTTGGACTCAAAATCCATTGGGGTTGCCCAGTGGAGGTTTGAACCCTGCCAGCAGCGCTCTGACAATCCAGTCTTTATTTGTAACATGTCATTGGGGACTTGATGTGGATAATGCTTGGACATGTCCTTTGATTCAAGTGCTCAGAATTGATCTTCCATGACAAACTTTTCAAGTAGGCTCTTCAATAGCAATAATCTGGTCACTTTAGAGGTAAAATGGACAGAACGAGATAGTGGACTGGTTAAGGGTCTGTAGATAACAGGAGAAGCTGTGATGGCCGAGAGGTTAAGGCGTTGGACTTGAAATCCATTGGGTCTCCCGCGCAGGTTCGAACCCTGCTCACAGCGCTTTGACAAACTAGTCTTTATTTGCAACATGTCATTGGAGACTTGATATGGATAAAGTGTGCTTAATGCATGGACTTGTCCTTTGATTCAGGTGCTCAGAGTATATCTGCATTGGCAAACAGTTCAAAAAGTCTCTTCAGTACATATACTGTTGTTTGTATTAGATTTATTATGGAAATTCTGAGAGCCATGTGGGTATGTCCTCAGACTTGAAACCCCATTGGGTCTCTCTTCTCCTTTTAAATCTTATTCTCAGTGAATAGTCCACTTGTACTTTCTCTGCACATAGTTTTTTGACTTGCGCATTAAATTTCCAACCTTCACAGCTTTGGAAAGGACCGAGGTTACTTGGCGCAATAAGATCAAAATGTTGTGTCATCAAGTTTACCATTTTTCACCAATGATGTCTGTTTCCAAATCCCAATCCCTTTACTTTCATTCCAACAGCTGCAATGGCCGAGTTCTTTAGACGTTGGACCTGAATTTCAATGGGGTCTCCCCACCCATATTCTTAACTTGCTTGAAGCATATAGCCCACTTATGCTTTCTCCTCATCAATTTCTTAGTTTCCTACTGATGTGATGGCTAAGTGGTTTAAGCATTGTAATTGAAGTCCTATGTATTTTCCCTGTACAGTTTTCAACTCTGCTTACTGGGTGATGATAAAGTAGACCTTTAATAATTGGGTATATTTCCTTTGAATTTAAATTGTCCTTACTTTATGTGCTCGTCCACCGATTGAAGTGCTTAGAAAATTGCCTTTTTAAACTTTGCTTGAAACAAAATTCAACAAGGCAGTTGAATTTGGATACTTTTGTCCTTGTGTGAGGTACCTCAGAAAGCTGTGATTGCAGAATGGTTAAATTGTTGGACTCAAAATCCATTGGGGTTGCACAGTGGAGGTTTGAACCCTGCCAGCAGCGCTCTGACAATCCAGTCTTTATTTGTAACATGTCATTGGGGACTTGATATGGATAATGCTTGGACATGTCCTTTGATTCAAGTGCTCAGAATTGATCTTCCATGACAAACTTTTCAAGTAGGCTCTTCAATAGCAATAATCTGGTCACTTTAGAGGTAAAATGGACAGAACGAGATAGTGGACTGGTTAAGGGTCTGTAGACAACAGGAGAAGCTGTGATGGCCGAGAGGTTAAGGCGTTGGACTTGAAATCCATTGGGGTCTCCCCGCGCAGGTTCGAACCCTGCTCACAGCGCTTTGACAAACTAGTCTTTATTTGCAACATGTCATTGGAGACTTGATATGGATAAAGTGTGCTTAATGCATGGACTTGTCCTTTGATTCAGGTGCTCAGAGTATATCTGCATTGGCAAACAGTTCAAAAAGTCTCTTCAGTACATATACTGTTGTTTGTATTAGATTTATTATGGAAATTCTGAGAGCCATGTGGGTATGTCCTCAGACTTGAAACCCCATTGGGTCTCTCTTCTCCTTTTTAAATCTTATTCTCAGTGAATAGTCCACTTGTACTTTCTCTGCACATAGTTTTTTGACTTGCGCATTAAATTTCCAACCTTCACAGCTTTGGAAAGGACCGAGGTTACTTGGCGCAATAAGATCAAATGTTGTGTCATCAAGTTTACCATTTTTCACCATTGATGTCTGTTTCCAAATCCCAATCCCTTTACTTTCATTCCAACAGCTGCAATGGCCGAGTTCTTTAGACGTTGGACCTGAATTTCAATGGGGTCTCCCCACCCATATTCTTAACTTGCTTGAAGCATATAGCCCACTTATGCTGTCTCCTCATCAATTTCCTTAGTTTTCCCTACTGATGTGATGGCTAAGTGGTTTAAGCATTGTAATTGAAGTCCTATGTATTTTCCTGTACAATTTCAACTCTGCTTACTGGGTGATGATAAGTAGACCTTTAATAATTGGGTATATTTCCTTTGAATTTAAATTGTCCTTACTTTGTGTGCTCGTCCAACGATTGAAGTGCTTAGAAAATTGCCTTTTTTTAAACTTTGCTTGAAACAAAATTCAACAAGGCAGTTGAATTTGGATACTTTGTCCTTGTGTGAGGTACCTCAAGCTGTGATTGCAGAATGGTTAAATTGTTGGACTCAAAATCCATTGGGGTTGCCCAGTGGAGGTTTGAACCCTGCCAGCAGCGCTCTGACAATCCAGTCTTTATTTGTAACATGTCATTGGGGACTTGATGTGGATAATGCTTGGACATGTCCTTTGATTCAAGTGCTCAGAATTGATCTTCCATGACAAACTTTTCAAGTAGGCTCTTCAATAGCAATAATCTGGTCACTTTAGAGGTAAAATGGACAGAACGAGATAGTGGACTGGTTAAGGGTCTATAGATAACAGGAGAAGCTGTGATGGCCGAGAGGTTAAGGCGTTGGACTTGAAACCCTTTGGGGTCTCCCCGCGCAGGTTCGAACCCTGCTCACAGCGCTTTGACAAACTAGTCTTTATTTGCAACATGTCGCTGGAGACTTGATATGGATAAAGTGTGCTTAATGCATGGACTTGTCCTTTGATTCAGGTGCTCAGAGTATATCTGCATTGGCAAACAGTTCAAAAAGTCTCTTCAGTACATATACCGTTGTTTGTATTAGATTTATTATGGAAATTCTGAGAGCCATGTGGGTATGTCCTCAGACTTGAAACCCCATTGGGTCTCTCTTCTCCTTTTTAAATCTTATTCTCAGTGAATAGTCCACTTGTACTTTCTCTGCACATAGTTTTTTGACTTGCGCATTAAATTTCAAACCTTCACAGCTTTGGAAAGGACCGAGGTTACTTGGCGCAATAAGATCAAAATGTTGTGTCATCAAGTTTACCATTTTTCACCAATGATGTCTGTTTCCAAATCCCAATCCCTTTACTTTCATTCCAACAGCTGCAATGGCCGAGTTCTTTAGACGTTGGACCTGAATTTCAATGGGGTCTCCCCACCCATATTCTTAACTTGCTTGAAGCATATAGCCCACTTATGCTTTCTCCTCATCAATTTCCTTAGTTTCCTACTGATGTGATGGCTAAGTGGTTTAAGCATTGTAATTGAATTCCTATGTATTTTCCCTGTACAGTTTTCAACTCTGCTTACTGGGTGATGATAAAGTAGACCTTTAATAATTGGGTATATTTCCTTCAGAATTTAAGTGTCCTTACTTTATGTGCTCAGTCACGATTGAAGTGCTTAGAAAATTGCCTTTTTTAAACTTTACTTGAAACAAAATTCAACAAGGCAGTTGAATTGGATACTTTTGTCCTTGTGTGAGTACCTCAGAAAGCTGTGATTGCAGAATGGTTAAATTATTGGACTCAAAATCCATTGGGGTTGCACAGTGGAGGTTTGAACCTGCCAAGCATTATTTATCCAGTCTTTATATTTGAACATGTCATTGGGACTTGATATGGATAATGCTTGATGCAGGTCCTTGGGATTCAAGTGCTCTCCAGAATTGATCTTCCATGACAAACTTTTCAAGTAGGCTCTTCAATAGCAAGACCACGCTTTAGAGGCAAATGGATATGCAGAACTTAGATAGTGGACTGGTTAAGGGTCTGTAGACAACAGGAGAAGCTGTGATGGCCAGAGTAAGGGTTGGACTTGAAATCCATTGGGTCTCCTCGCGCAGGTTCGAACCCTGCTCACAGCGCTTGACAAACTAGTCTTTATTTGCAACATGTCATTGGAGACTTGATATGGATAAAGTGTGCTTAATGCATGGACTTGTCCTTTGATTCAGGTGCTCAGAGTATATCTGCATTGGCAAACAGTTCAAAAAGTCTCTTCAGTACATATACTGTTGTTTGTATTAGATTTATTATGGAAATTCTGAGAGCCATGTGGGTATGTCCTCAGACTTGAAACCCCATTGGGTCTCTCTTCTCTTTTTAAATCTTATTCTCAGTGAATAGTCCACTTGTACTTTCTCTGCACATAGTTTTTTGACTTGCGCATTAAATTTCCAACCTTCACAGCTTTGGAAAGGACCGAGGTTACTTGGCGCAATAAGATCAAAATGTTGTGTCATCAAGTTTACCATTTTTCACCATTGATGTCTGTTTCCAAATCCCAATCCCTTTACTTTCATTCCAACAGCTGCAATGGCCGTAGTTCTTTAGACGTTGGACCTGAATTTCAATGGGGTCTCCCCACCCATATTCTTAACTTGCTTGAAGCATATAGCCCACTTATGCTGTCTCCTCATCAATTTCCTTAGTTTCCTACTGATGTGATGGCTAAGTGGTTTAAGCATTGTAATTGAAGTCCTATGTATTTTCCTGTACAGTTTTCAACTCTGCTTACTGGGTGATGATAAAGTAGACCTTTAATAATTGGGTATATTTCCTTTGAATTTAAATTGTCCTTACTTTATGTGCTCGTCCAACGATTGAAGTGCTTAGAAAATTGCCTTTTTAAACTTTGCTTGAAACAAAATTCAACAAGGCAGTTGAATTTGGATACTTTTGTCCTTGTGTGAGGTACCTCAGAAAGCTGTGATTGCAGAATGGTTAAATTGTTGGACTCAAAATCCATTGGGGTTGCCCAGTGGAGGTTTGAACCCTGCCAGCAGCGCTCTGACAATCCAGTCTTTATTTGTAACATGTCATTGGGGACTTGATGTGGATAATGCTTGACATGTCCTTTGATTCAAGTGCTCAGAATTGATCTTCCATGACAAACTTTTCAAGTAGGCTCTTCAATAGCAATAATCTGGTCACTTTAGAGGTAAAATGGACAGAACGAGATAGTGGACTGGTTAAGGGTCTATAGATAACAGGAGAAGCTGTGATGGCCGAGAGGTTAAGGCGTTGGACTTGAAACCCTTTGGGGTCTCCCGCGCAGGTTCGGAACCCTGCTCACAGCGCTTTGACAAACTAGTCTTTATTTGCAACATGTCGCTGGAGACTTGATATGGATAAAGTGTGCTTAATGCATGGACTTGTCCTTTGATTCAGGTGCTCAGAGTATATCTGCATTGGCAAACAGTTCAAAAAGTCTCTTCAGTACATATACCGTTGTTTGTATTAGATTTATTATGGAAATTCTGAGAGCCATGTGGGTATGTCCTCAGACTTGAAACCCCATTGGGTCTCTCTTCTCCTATTTAAATCTTATTCTCAGTGAATAGTCCACTTGTACTTTCTCTGCACATAGTTTTTTGACTTGCGCATTAAATTTCCAACCATCACAGCTTTGGAAAGGACCGAGGTTACTTGGCGCAATAAGATCAAAATGTTGTGTCATCAAGTTTACCATTTTTCACCAATGATGTCTGTTTCCAAATCCCAATCCCTTTACTTTCATTCCAACAGCTGCAATGGCCGAGTTCTTTAGACGTTGGACCTGAATTTCAATGGGGTCTCCCCACCCATATTCTTAACTTGCTTGAAGCATATAGCCCACTTATGCTTTCTCCTCATCAATTTCCTTAGTTTCCTACTGATGTGATGGCTAAGTGGTTTAAGCATTGTAATTGAAGTCCTATGTATTTTCCCTGTACAGTTTTCAACTCTGCTTACTGGGTGATGATAAAGTAGACCTTTAATAATTGGGTATATTTCCTTTGAATTTAAATTGTCCTTACTTTATGTGCTCGTCCAACGATTGAAGTGCTTAGAAAATTGCCTTTTTTAAACTTTGCTTGAAACAAAATTCAACAAGGCAGTTGAATTTGGATACTTTTGTCCTTGTGTGAGGTACCTCAGAAAGCTGTGATTGCAGAATGGTTAAATTGTTGGACTCAAAATCCATTGGGGTTGCCCAGTGGAGGTTTGAACCCTGCCAGCAGCGCTCTGACAATCCAGTCTTTATTTGTAACATGTCATTGGGGACTTGATGTGGATAATGCTTGGACATGTCCTTTGATTCAAGTGCTCAGAATTGATCTTCCATGACAAACTTTTCAAGTAGGCTCTTCAATAGCAATAATCTGGTCACTTTAGAGGTAAAATGAACAGAACGAGATAGTGGACTGGTTAAGGGTCTATAGATAACAGGAGAAGCTGTGATGGCCGAGAGGTTAAGGCGTTGGACTTGAAATCCTTTGGTGTCTCCCCGCGCAGGTTCGAACCCTGCTCACAGCGCTTTGACAAACTAGTCTTTATTTGCAACATGTCGCTGGAGACTTGATATGGATAAAGTGTGCTTAATGCATGGACTTGTCCTTTGATTCAGGTGCTCAGAGTATATCTGCATTGGCAAACAGTTCAAAAAGTCTCTTCAGTACATATACCGTTGTTTGTATTAGATGTATTATGGAAATTCTGAGAGCCATGTGGGTATGTCCTCAGACTTGAAACCCCATTGGGTCTCCTTCTCCTATTTAAATCTTATTCTCAGTGAATAGTCCACTTGTACTTTCTCTGCACATAGTTTTTTGACTTGCGCATTAAATTTCCAACCTTCACAGCTTTGGAAAGGACCGAGGTTACTTGGCGCAATAAGATCAAAATGTTGTGTCATCAAGTTTACCATTTTTCACCATTGATGTCTGTTTCCAAATCCCAATCCCTTTACTTTCATTCCAACAGCTGCAATGGCCGAGTTCTTTAGACGTTGGACCTGAATTTCAATGGGGTCTCCCCACCCATATTCTTAACTTGCTTGAAGCATATAGCCCACTTATGCTGTCTCCTCTTCAATTTCCTTAGTTTCCTACTGATGTGATGGCTAAGTGGTTTAAGCATTGTAATTGAAGTCCTATGTATTTTCCCTGTACAGTTTTCAACTCTGCTTACTGGGTGATGATAAAGTAGACCTTTAATAATTGGGTATATTTCCTTTGAATTTAAATTGTCCTTACTTTATGTGCTCGTCCAACGATTGAAGTGCTTAGAAAATTGCCTTTTTTAAACTTTGCTTGAAACAAAATTCAACAAGGCAGTTGAATTTGGATACTTTTGTCCTTGTGTGAGGTACCTCAGAAAGCTGTGATTGCAGAATGGTTAAATTGTTGGACTCAAAATCCATTGGGGTTGCCCAGTGGAGGTTTGAACCCTGCCAGCAGCGCTCTGACAATCCAGTCTTTATTTGTAACATGTCATTGGGGACTTGATGTGGATAATGCTTGGACATGTCCTTTGATTCAAGTGCTCAGAATTGATCTTCCATGACAAACTTTTCAAGTAGGCTCTTCAATAGCAATAATCTGGTCACTTTAGAGGTAAAATGGACAGAACGAGATAGTGGACTGGTTAAGGGTCTATAGATAACAGGAGAAGCTGTGATGGCCGAGAGGTTAAGGCGTTGGACTTGAAATCCTTTGGGGTCTCCCCGCGCAGGTTCGAACCCTGCTCACAGCGCTTTGACAAACTAGTCTTTATTTGCAACATGTCGCTGGAGACTTGATATGGATAAAGTGTGCTTAATGCATGGACTTGTCCTTTGATTCAGGTGCTCAGAGTATATCTGCATTGGCAAACAGTTCAAAAAGTCTCTTCAGTACATATACCGTTGTTTGTATTAGATGTATTATGGAAATTCTGAGAGCCATGTGGGTATGTCCTCAGACTTGAAACCCCATTGGGTCTCTCTTCTCCTATTTAAATCTTATTCTCAGTGAATAGTCCACTTGTACTTTCTCTGCACATAGTTTTTTGACTTGCGCATTAAATTTCCAACCATCACAGCTTTGGAAAGGACCGAGGTTACTTGGCGCAATAAGATCAAAATGTTGTGTCATCAAGTTTACCATTTTTCACCAATGATGTCTGTTTCCAAATCCCAATCCCTTTACTTTCATTCCAACAGCTGCAATGGCCGAGTTCTTTAGACGTTGGACCTGAATTTCAATGGGGTCTCCCCACCCATATTCTTAACTTGCTTGAAGCATATAGCCCACTTATGCTTTCTCCTCATCAATTTCCTTAGTTTCCTACTGATGTGATGGCTAAGTGGTTTAAGCATTGTAATTGAAGTCCTATGTATTTTCCCTGTACAGTTTTCAACTCTGCTTACTGGGTGATGATAAAGTAGACCTTTAATAATTGGGTATATTTCCTTTGAATTTAAATTGTCCTTACTTTATGTGCTCGTCCAACGATTGAAGTGCTTAGAAAATTGCCTTTTTTAAACTTTGCTTGAAACAAAATTCAACAAGGTCAGTTGAATTTCAGATATTTTGTCCTTCATATGGAGTACCTCGAAAGCTGTGATTGCAGAATGGTTAAATTGTTGGACTCAAAATCCATTGGGGTTGCACAGTGGAGGTTTGAACCCTGCCAGAAGCGCTCTGACAATCCAGTCTTTATTTGTAACATGTCATTGGGGACTTGATGTGGATAATGCTTTGACATGTCTCGATTCGGGTGCCTGGGAATTGATCTTCCATGACAAACTTTTCAAGTAGGCTCTTCAATAGCAATAATCTGGTCACTTTAGAGGTAAAATGGACAGAACGCAGATAGTGGACTGGTTAAGGGTCTGTAGACAACAGGAGAAGCTGGATGGCCGAGAGGTTAAGGCGTTGGACTTGAAATCCATTGGGTCTCCCGCGCAGGTTCGAACCCCTGCTCACAGCGCTGACAAACTAGTCTTTATTTGCAAATATGTCATTGGAGACTTGATATGGATAAAGTGTGCTAATGCATGGACTTGTCCTTTGATTCAGGTGCTCAGAGTATATCTGCATTGGCAAACAGTTCAAAAAGTCTCTTCAGTACATATACTGTTTTTGTATTAGATTTATTATGGAAATTCTGAGAGCCATGTAAGTATGTCCTCAGACTTGAAACCCCATTGGGTCTCTCTCCTTTAAATCTTATTCTCAGTGAATAGTCCACTTGTACTTTCTCTACATAGTTTTTTGACTTGCGCATTAAATTTCCAACCTTCACAGCTTTGGAAAGGACCGAGGTTACTTGGCGCAATAAGATCAAAATGTTGTGTCATCAAGTTTACCATTTTTCACCATTGATGTCTGTTTCCAAATCCCAATCCCTTTACTTTCATTCCAACAGCTGCAATGGCCGTAGTTCTTTAGACGTTGACCTGAATTTCCAATGGGGTCTCCCACCTCCATATTCTCTTTAACTGATTGAATGGACATAGCCCACTTATGCTTTTCTCCTCACCATCTCCCAGTTTCCACTGATGTGATGGCTAAGTGGTTTAAGTACTGTACCTGAAGTCCATGTATTTTCCCACAGCTTTTCAACTCTGCTTTTACTAAAGGATGATAAAGTAGACCTTTAATAATTGGGTATATTTCCTTTGAATTTAAATTGTCCTTACTTATGCTCGTCCAACGATTGAAGTGCTTAGAAAATTGCCTTTTTAACTTTGCTTTTGAAACAAAAATTCAAACAAGGCAGTTGAATTTGGACACTTTTGTCCTTGTGTGAGGTACTCAGAAAGCTGTGATTGCAGAATGGTTAAATTGTTGGACTCAAAATCCATTGGGGTTGCACAGTGGAGGTTTGAACCCTGCCAGAAGCGCTCTGACAATCCAGTCTTATTTGTAACATGTCATTGGGGACTGATGTGGATAATGCTTGGACATGTCCTTTGATTCAAGTGCTCAGAATTGATCTTCCATGACAAACCTTTTCAAGTAGGCTCTTCAATAGCAATAATCTGGTCACTTTAGAGGTAAAATGACAGAACGAGATAGTGGACTGGTTAAGGGTCTGTAGGTAACAGGAGAAGCTGTGATGGCCGAGAGGTTAAGGCGTTGGACTTGAAATCCATTGGGGTCTCCCCAGCGCAGGTTCGAACCCTGCTCACAGCGCTTGACAAACTAGTCTTTATTTTGCAACATGTCATTAGAGACTTGATATGGATAAAGTGTGCTTAATGCATGGACTTGTCCTTTGATTCAGGTGCTCAGAGTATATCTGCATTGGCAAACAGTTCAAAAAGTCTCTTCAGTACATATACTGTTGTTTGTATTAGATTTATTATGGAAATTCTGAGAGCCATGTGGGTATGTCCTCAGACTTGAAACCCCCATTGGGTCTCTCTTCTCCTTTTTAAATCTTATTCTCAGTGAATAGTCCACTTGTACTTTCTCTCTGCACATAGTTTTTTGACTTGCGCATTAAATTTCCTACCTTCACAGCTTTGGAAAGGACCGAGGTTACTTGGGCTTAATAAGATCAAAATGTTGTGTCATCAAGTTTACCATTTTTCACCAATGATGTCTGTTTCAAATCCCAATCCCTTTACTTTCATTCCAACAGCTGCAATGGCCGAGTTCTTTAGACGTTGGACCTGAATTTCAATGGGGTCTCCCCACCCATATTCTTAACTTGATTGAAGCATATAGCCCACTTATGCTTTCTCCTCATCAATTTCCTTAGTTTCCTACTGATGTGATGGCTAAGTGGTTTTAAGCATTGTAATTGAAGTCCTATGTATTTTCCCTGTGCCAGATTTCAACTCTGCTTACTGGGTGATGATAAAGTAGACCTTTAATAATTGGGTATATTTCCTTTGAATTTAAATTGTCCTTACTTTATGCTCGTCCAACGATTGCGTTTAGAAAATTGCCTTTTTAAACTTTGCTTGAAACAAAAATTCAACCAGGCAGTTGAATTTGGATACTTTTGTCCTTGTGTGAGGTACCTCAGAAAGCTGTGATTGCAGAATGGTTAAATTGTTGGACTCAAAAAAAAAACCATTGGTTGCCCAGTGGAGGTTTGAACCCTGCCAGCAGCGCTCTGACAATCCAGTCTTTATTTGTAACATGTCATTGGGGACTTGATATGGATAATGCTTGGACATGTCCTTTGATTCAAGTGCTCGGAAATTGATCTTCCATGACAAACGTTTCAAGTAGGCTCTTCAATAGCAATAATCCATTGGCCTTAGAGGTAAAATGGACAGAACGAGATAGTGGACTGGTTAAGGGTCTGTAGATAACAGAAGAAGCTGTGATGGCCTAGAGGTTAAGGTGTTGGACTTGAAATCCATTGGGGTCTCCCGCGCAGGTTCGAACCCTGCTCACAGCGCTTGACAAACTAGTCTTTATTTGCAACATGTCATTGGAGACTTGATATGGATAAAGTGTGCTTAATGCATGGACTTGTCCTTGATTCAGGTGCTCAGAGTATATCTGCATTGGCAAACAGTTCAAAAAGTCTCTTCAGTACATATACTGTTGTTTGTATTAGATTTATTATGGAAATTCTGAGAGCCATGTGGGTATGTCCTCAGACTTGAAACCCCATTGGGTCTCTCTTCTCCTTTTTAAATCTTATTCTCAGTGAATAGTCCACTTGTACTTTCTCTGCACATAGTTTTTTGACTTGCGCATTAAATTTCCAACCTTCTCAGCTTTGGAAAGGACCGAGGTTACTTGGCGCAATAAGATCAAAATGTTGTGTCATCAAGTTTACCATTTTTCACCAATAATGTCTGTTTCCAAATCCCAATCCCTTTACTTTCATTCCAACAGCTGCAATGGCCGAGTTCTTTAGACGTTGGACCTGAATTTCAATGGGGTCTCCCCAACCATATTCTTAACTTGCTTGAAGCATATAGCCCACTTATGCTTTCTCCTCATCAATTTCCTTAGTTTCCTACTGATGTGATGGCTAAGTGGTTTAAGCATTGTAATTGAAGTCCTATACAAAATAGCTACTAGCTACTGGGTGATG
>NW_027010720.1:20000-29204 GCF_036934945.1 Oncorhynchus masou masou | reverse complement strand
TTTTTTAAATCAAAGAACTCAGTTAACTTCTTGCGTCGAGCAATCCCAGATCCGGGATCCTATTTATAGACTCAAGCTCATTAGCATAACGCAATGTTAACTATTCATGAAAATCGCAAATTAAATGAAATAAATATATTTGCTCTCAAGCTTAGACTTTTGTTAACAACACAGTCATCTCAGATTTTCAAAATATGCTTTTCAACCATAACTAAACAAGCATTTGTGTAAGAGTATTGATAGCTAGCATATCTATAAGCCTAGAATTCAGCCAGCAACATTTTACAAAAACAAGAAAATCATTCAAATAAAATCATTTACCTTTGAAGAACTTCAGATGTTTTCAATGAGGAGACTCTCAGTTAGATAGCAAATGTTCAGTTTTTCAAAAAATATTATTTGTGTAGGACAAATCGCTCCGTTTTGTTCACGTTTGGCTATGAAAAAAACCTGTATCCAGTTATAGCCTCAAGCTCATTAGCATAACGTAACGTTAACTATTTATGAAAATCGCAAATGAAAAGAATGTGGCTAGCTCTCAAGCTTAGCCTTTTCTTAACAACACTGCCATCTCAGATTTTCAAAATATGCTTTTGAACCATAGCAAAACAAGCATTTGTGTAAGAGTGTTGATAGCTAGCGTAGCATTTGATAGCTAGCGGGCAACATTTGCACAAAAACCAGAAAAGGATTCAAATAAAATCATTTACCTTTGAAGAACTTCGGATGTTTTCAATGAGGAGACTCTGTTACATAAATAATCTTTCAGGAAAAACTGAACATTTGCTGTGTAGGAGAAATCGCTCCGTTTTGTACATCACGTTTGGGTACCAAAAAAAACAGAAAATTCAGTCAAAACGGCGAACTGTTTTCCAAATTAACTCCATAATATCGACTGAAACACGGCAAACACTGTTTAGAATCAATCCTCAAGGTGTTTTTCACATATCTCTTCATTGATATATCGTTTGTGAATGTCTACTTTCTCCTGTGAATCGCTTGGAAAAAGACGTGCAGTTGAAGATGACGCACCAATTTCGACGGAGGACACCGGGCGGACACCTGGCAAATGTAGTCTCTTATGGTCAATCTTCCAATGATATGCCTACAAATACGTCACAATGCTGTAGACACCTTGGGGAAACAATAGATAGGGCAGGCTCATTCCTTGCACATTCACAGCCATATAAGGAGACAATGAAAAACAGAGCCTCAAAAATCCTGCTCATTTCCTGTTTGAAGTTTCATCTTGGTTTCGCCTGTAGCATCAGTTCTGGGGCACTCACAGACAATATCTTTGCAGTTTTGGAAACGTCAGTGTTCTCTTTCCAAAGCTGTCAATTATATGCATAGTCGAGCATCTTTTTGTGACAAAATATTGCGCTTTAAAACGGGCACGTTTTTTTATCCAATAATGAAATAGCGCCCCATAGATGTAACAGGTTAACAACTGTGGGGGTAGGAGGAAATATGTGTCTTTAAAATGATTTGCCTCAGACAGACAAAAGTACTCCACACGTTATCGTCATTAACAGAAGAATGTCAGAGAGAGAGAGAGACAGGGAAGCGACAGCAGCGAAGTCCTTTATGGACACTAGAGAAGCTTTAAGCAAGTTACATTCTGCCCAAAGGTTCTGTACACCTGTAATTCAGACAACCCAACAGTTCTCCCCATCACAGATATATATATCCCACTTGAGACTTCCTCCTTCTCTCCAATCCTTACATGTTATGGTTCAACAGGAAAAGAGTAGTAGGATATTAAACCCTTATCACTCCCTGGTCAGGATCTGACCTCACCTCCTGACCTCAACCCCTCCTCTTCACCTAACTTACAGATGTCCATCCGTCTCCCTATATCAACACGTTGCTCTCCTCCCGCCTACCCAACACATTCCAAAGTCATCCAATTTTCTACAGAGAACCATTAACTTCTGACGTAAAACCCCAGTCTCTTTCACTCCTTTATATTCTTCTCTGCTTCTGATCTATTGTGTCTTTAAAATCTCAATGTTCAAAATGTGGAATCCAAAGAGGTTAATACTTCGACAAGTTAAATGAGAAACATTTAAACGCTAAATATTACAAGGTGGTGAGCTACATTAGCAGGACAAGTGCTGGAAGGAGGCACCGGGAGACCCAGGTGATTACAGAAACCTTATAGACCTCACTCCTGGCTACACTATACCTAGACCCTCCTCCTCCTCCTGGCTGCACTATACCTAGACCCCCTCTCCTCCTGGCTGCACTATACCTAGACCCTCCTCCTCCTCCTGGCTGCACTATACCTAGACCCTCCTCCTCCTATTGGCTACACTATACCTAGACCCCCCTCCTGGCTACACTATACCTAGACCCTCCTCCTCCTACTGGCTACACTATACCTAGACCCTCCTCCTGGCTACACTATACCTAGACCCCCTCCTCCTATTGGCTACACTATATCTAGAACCTCCTCCTTCTATTGGCTACACTACACCTAGACACTCCTCCTCCTCCTATTGGCTACACTATACCTAGACACTCCTCCTCCTCCTGGCTACACTATACCTAGATCCTCCTCCTCCTATTGGCTACACTATACCTAGACCCCCCTCCTGGTTACACTATAACTAGACCCTCCTCCTCCTATTGGCTACACTATACCTAGACCCTCCTCCTCCTCCTATTGGCTACACTATACCTAGACCCTCCTCCTCCTCCTGGCTACACTATACCTATACCCTCCTCTTCCTATTGGCTACACTATACCTAGACCTCCTCCTCCTCCTGTCTACACTATACCTAGACCCCCTCCTCCTATTGGCTACACTATACCTAGACCCCCTCCTCCTATTGGCTACACTATACCTAGACCCATCTCCTGGCTACACTATACCTAGACCCTCCTCCACCTATTGGCTACACTATACCTAGACCCTCCTCCTGCCTACGCTATACCTAGACCCCCCTTCTCCTATTGGCTACACTATACCTAGAACCTCCTCCTCCTATTGGCTACACTATACCTAGACCATCCTCCTCCCTATTGGCTACGCTATACCTAGATCCTCCTCATCCTCTTATTGGCTACACTATACCTAGACCCTCCTCCTCATCCTGGCTACACTATACCTAGATCCTCCTCATCCTCCTATTGGCTACACTATACCTAGATCCTCCTCCTATTGGCTACACTATACCTAGACCCTCCTCCTCCTATTGGCTACACTATACCTAGACCCTCCTCTTCCTATTGGCTACACTATACCTAGACCCCCCTCCTCCTATTGGCTACACTATACCTAGACCCTCCTCCTCCTATTGGCTACACTATACCTAGACCCCCCCTCCTCCTCCTGGCTACACTATACCTAGACCCTCCTCCTCCTATTGGCTACACTATACCTAGACCCTCCTCCTATTGGCTACACTATACCTAGACCCTCCTCCTCCTATTGGCTACACTATACCTAGACCCTCCTCCTCCAATTGGCTACACTATACCTAGACCCTCCTCCCCCTCCTGTCTACACTATACCTAGACCATCCTCCTCCTATTGGCTACAATATACCTAGACCCTTCTCCTGGCTACACTATACCTAGACCCTCCTCCTGGCTACACTATACCTAGACCCCCTCCTCCTATTGGCTACACTATACCTAGACCCCCCTCATCCTATTGGCTACACTATACATAGACCCCCTCCTCCTGTTGGCTACACTATACCTAGACCCCCTCCTCCTATTGGCTACACTATACCTAGACCCTCCTCCTCCTATTCGCTACACTATACCTAGACCCTCCTCTTCCTATTGGCTACACTATACCTAGACCCCCTCCTCCTATTGGCTACACTATACCTAGACCCCCCCTCCTCCTATTGGCTACACTATACCTAGACCCATCCTCCTGGCTACACTATACCTAGACCCTCCTCTTCCTATTGGCTACACTATACCTAGACCCTCCTC
Organism: Oncorhynchus masou masou; assembly: GCF_036934945.1. NCBI lineage: Eukaryota > Metazoa > Chordata > Actinopteri > Salmoniformes > Salmonidae > Oncorhynchus > Oncorhynchus masou. The sequence goes on along the minus strand of NW_027010720.1, from coordinate 25,249 downwards.
CTCCTATTGGCTACACTATACCTAGACCCCCCTCCCTGGCTACACTATACCTAGACCCTCCTCCTCCTACTGGCTACATTATACCTAGACCCTCCTCCTGGCTACACTATACCTAGACCCCCTCCTCCTATTGGCTACACTATATCTAGAACCTCCTCCTACTATTGGCTACACTATACCTAGACACTCCTCCTCCTCCTATTGGCTACACTATACCTAGACACTCCTCCTCCTCCTGGCTACACTATACCTAGATCCTCCTCCTCCTATTGGCTACACTATACCTAGACCCCCCTCCTGGTTACACTATACCTAGACCCTCCTCTATCCTATTGGCTACACTATACCTAGACCCTCCTCCTCCTATTGGCTACACTATACCTAGACCCTCCTCCTCCTCCTGGCTACACTATACCTAGACCCTCCTCTTCCTATTGGCTACACTATACCTAGACCCTCCTCCCCCTCCTGTCTACACTATACCTAGACCCCCTCCTCCTATTGGCTACACTATACCTAGACCCCCTCCTCCTATTGGCTACACTATACCTAGACCCATCTCCTGGCTACACTATACCTAGACCCTCCTCCACCTATTGGCTACACTATACCTAGACCCTCCTCCTGCCTACACTATACCTAGACCCCCTCCTCCTCCTGGCTACACTATACCTAGACCCTCCTCCTCCTCCTATTGGCTACACTATACCTAGACACTCCTCCTCCTCCTGGCTACACTATACCTAGACGCTCCTCCTCCTATTGGCTACACTATACCTAGACCCTCCTCCCCCTCCTGTCTACACTATACCTAGACCATCCTCCTCCTATTGGCTACACTATACCTAGACCCTTCTCCTGGCTACACTATACCTAGACCCTTCTCCCCCTCCTGTCTACACTATACCTAGACGCTCATCCTCCTATTGGCTACACTATACCTAGACCCTCCTCCTCCTCCTGTCTACACTATACCTAGACGCTCATCCTCCTATTGGCTACACTATACCTAGACCCTCCTCCTCCTCCTGGCAACACTATACCTAGACCCCCTCCTCCTATTGGCTACACTATACCTAGACCCTCCTCCCCCCTCCTGTCTACACTATACCTAGACCATCCTCCTCCTATTGGCTACACTATACCTAGACCCTTCTCCTGGCTACACTATACCTAGACCCTCCTCCTGGCTACACTATACCTAGACCCCCCTCCTCCTATTGGCTACACTATACATAGACCCCCTCCTCCTATTGGCTACACTATACCTAGACCCCCTCCTCCTATTGGCTATACTTTACCTAGACCCCCTCCTCCTGTTGGCTACACTATACCTAGACCCCCTCCTCCTATTGGCTACACTATACATAGACCCCCCTCCTCCTATTGGCTACACTATACCTAGACCCCCCTCCTCCTATTGGCTACACTATACCTAGACCCTCCTCCTCCTATTGGCTACACTATACCTAGACCCTCCTCCTGCCTACACACTATACCTAGAGTTTCCTCCTCCTCCTGGCTACACTATACCTAGACCCTCCTCCTCCTCCTATTGGCTACACTATACCTAGACACTCCTCCCCTCCTGTCTACACTATACCTAGACACTCCTCCTCCTGGCAACACTATACCTAGACCCTCCTCATCCTCCTATTGGCTACACTATACCTAGACACTCCTCCCCCTCCTGTCTACACTATACCTAGACCCTCCTCATCTTCCTATTGGCTACACTATACCTAGACACTCCTCCTCCTCCTGGCAACACTATACCTAGACGCTCATCCTCCTATTGGCTACACTATACCTAGACCCTCCTCCCCTCCTGTCTACACTATACCTAGACCCTCCTCTTCCTATTGGCTACACTATACATAGACACCCCTCCTCCTATTGGCTACACTATACCTAGACCCCCCTCCTCCTATTGGCTATACTTTACCTAGACCCCCTCCTCCTGTTGGCTACACTATACCTAGACCCCCCTCCTCCTATTGGCTACACTATACATAGACCCCCCTCCTCCTATTGGCTACACTATACCTAGACCCCCCTCCTCCTATTGGCTACACTATACCTAGACCCTCCTCCTCCTATTGGCTACACTATACCTAGACCCCTCCTCCTGCCTACACTATACCTAGAGTTTCCTCCTCCTCTGGCTACACTATACCTAGACACTCCTCCTCCTCCTGGCAACACTATACCTAGACGCTCATCCTCCTATTGGCTACACTATACCTAGACCCTCCTCCCCTCCTGTCTACACTATACCTAGACCCTCCTCTTCCTATTGGCTACACTATACCTAGACCATCCTCCTCCTATTGGCTACACTATACCTAGACCCTCCTCCTGGCTACACTATACCTAGACCCCCCTCCTCCTATTGGCTACACTATACATAGACCCCCTCCTCCTATTGGCTACACTATACCTAGACCCCCCTCCTCCTATTGGCTATACTTTACCTAGACCCCCTCCCTCCTGTTGGCTACACTATACCTAGACCCCCCTCCTCCTATTGGCTACACTATACCTAGACCCTCCTCCAGGCTACACTATACCTAGACCCCCTCCTCCTATTGGCTACACTATATCTAGAACCTCCTCCTACTATTGGCTACACTATACCTAGACCCTCCTCCTATTGGCTACACTATACCTAGACACTCCTCCTCCTCCTATTGGCTACACTATACCTAGACCCTCCTCCTCCTATTCGCTACACTATACCTAGACCCCCCTCCTCCTGTTGGCTACACTATACCTAGACCCCCCTCCTCCTGTTGGCTACACTATACCTAGACCCATCTCCTGGCTACACTATACCTAGACCCTCCTCCCTCCTATTGGCTACACTATACCTAGACCCCCCTCCTCCTATTGGCTACACTATACCTAGACCCCCCTCCCTGTTGGCTACACTATACCTAGACCCCCCTCCTCCTATTGGCTACACTATACATAGACCCCCTCCTCCTGTTGGCTACACTATACCCTAATACCCTAATGGCATATCTAGAACCAGACTACAAGATGCCAAGTTGAAAAACCATGACGGTCCTGATGGAGCAATTATACAATGATTGTTCTGCAAACCACAAAGTTCTCAAACACCATAGCGTGACGTTAACAACACGTTGTCGAACGTCTATAAACACCATAACGTGGCGTTAACAACGCGTTGTCGAACGCCTATAAACACCATAACGTGACGTTAACAACACGTTGTCGTACGTCTATAAACACCATAACGTGGCGTTAACAACACGTTGTCGAACGTCTATAAACACCATAACGTGACGTTAACAACACGTTGTCGATACGTCTATAAACACCATAGCGTTGACATTAACAAGCACGTTGTCGAACGTCTATAAACACCATAACGTGGCGTTAACAACATGCGTTGTCGATGCGTCTATAAACACCATAACGTGGACGTTAACAACACGTTGTCGAGCGTCTATAAACACCATAGCGTGGACGTTAACAACAGCGTTGTCAAATGCGTCTATAAACACCATAGCGTGGCGTTAACAACGCGTTGTCGTGCGCTCTATAAACACCATAACGTGGCGTTAACAACACGTTGTCGCATGCGTCTATAAACACCATAACGTGGCGTTAACAACCACGTTGTCGAACGCTCTATAAACACCATAACGTGGCGTTAACAACACGCTGTCGCATCGTCTATAAACACCATAGCGTTAGCGTTAACAACACGCGTTGTCGAATGCGTCTATAAACACCATAACGCGTGGCGTTAACAACACGCTGTCGCATGCGTCTATAAACACCATAACGTGGCGTTAACAACACGTTGTCGAGCGTCTATAAACACCATAGCGTGGCGTTAACAACACGCTGTCGCATGCGTCTATAAACACCATAGCATTGACGTTAACAACAGCGTTGTGCGATACGTCTATAAACACCATAGCGTGACGTTAACAACACGTTAGTCGAATACGTCTATAAACACCATAGCGATGAGCGTTAACAACACGTTGTCGACGTCTATAAACACCATAGCGTGGACGTTAACAACACGTTGTCGAGCGTCTATAAACACCATAGCGTGGCGTTAACAACTGCGTTGTCGCATGCGTCTATAAACACCATAGCGTGGCGTTAACAACAACGTTGTCGCATGCGTCTATAAACACCATAGCGTGACGTTAACAACCACGTTGTCAAATGCGTCTATAAACACCATAGCGTGGTCGTTAACAACGCGTTGTCAAGCGTCTATAAACACCATAGCGTGGCGTTAACAACCACGTTGTCGTGCGTCTATAAACACCATAACGTGGCGTTAACAACATGCGTTGTCGCATGCGTCTATAAACACCATAGCGTGAGCGTTAACAACAGCGTTGTCAAATGCGTCTATAAACACCATAGCGTGGCGTTAACAACGCGTTGTCAGTGCGTCTATAAACACCATAACGTGAGCGTTAACAACATACGTTGTCGTGCGTTTACTAAACACCATAGCGTGACGTTAACAACGCGTTGTCGTGCGTCTATAAACACCATAACGTGGCGTTAACAACACGTTGTCGTACGTCTATAAACACCATAACGTGACGCTTAACTACACGTTGTCATACGTCTATAAACACCATAACGTGACGTTAACAACACGTTGTCGAACGTAACGTCTCTCTCTCTCTGGACTCATTAAAGAAAAAAATCTTTGTCCAGTTCGAGGATGTAATTGGTGTTCTGATGTCCAGAAGCTATTTTCGTTCATAAGAGACGGTAACATTATGTACAAAATGAGTTACAAACAATGTGAAAAAACAAATAAAATAACACAGTTGGCTAGGAGCCAATAAAATGGCAGCTATCCCTTCCATATATATAGGATGTATTGTAATAACATGGTATTTCTTACCTCAGCCTGGCAGGTGACTTCGCAGTGAGACAGCAGGTCGACCATGCAGCCGACTACTCTCACTGTCCTGAATGATGAAGTTCATCTCTAGGTCAAACTCACCCCCCACCAGCTGGAGGGAGAGAGAGAGAGAGAGAGAGAGAGGGAGAGAGAGGGAGAGAGGGAGAGGGAGAGGGGGAGGGAGAGGAGAGAGAGAGAGAGAGGGGGAGAGAGAGGGAGAGAGAGAGAGAGAGAGAGAGAGAGAGAGAGAGAGAGAGAGAGAGAGAGAGGGAGAGAGAGAGAGAGAGAGAGAGAGGGAGGGAGAGGAGAGGGAGAGGGAGAGGGAGAGAGAGAGGAG
>NW_027010720.1:5000-17500 GCF_036934945.1 Oncorhynchus masou masou | reverse complement strand
ACACACACTTCACACTGACACAGCAGACAATCTGACACACAACACACACTGACTACACACACACTGACACACTCACACACACACACACTGACACACACACACTGACACACTACACACACACACTGCACACATACTGACGCACACACACACACACTGACGCACATCACACTCACTGACGCACACACACACACTGACGCACACACACACACACTGACGCACACACACTGACGCACACACACACACACTGACGCACACACTGACGCACACACACACACAGATGCACACACACACAGACGCACACGCACACAGACGCACACACACACACACACAGACGGACACACACTGACACACACACACCACGCACACACACACACACTGACACACACAGTGACACACACTGACACACACACACACTGACACACACTGACACACTGACACACACCCTGACACACACACTGACACACACTGACACACACACACACACACTGACACACACACACACACTGACACACACACACTGACACACACACACACACACTGACGCACACACACACACACTGACGCACACACACACACACTGACGCACACACGCACACACTGACGCACACGCACACACTGACGCACACACTGACACACACTGACACACACACACACACTGACACACACACACACACACTGACACACACACTGACACACACACACTGACACACACACTGACGCACACACTGACGCACACACACACACTGACGCACACACACACACACTGACGCACACACACACACACTGACGCACACACACACACACTGACGCACACACACACACTGACGCACACACACACACACTGACGCACACACACACACTGACGCACACACACACACTGACGCACACACACACTGACGCACACACACACACAACGCACACACACACACGCGCACACACACACACTGACGCACTGTGTTGTAGTCCGGAACGAGCTTACTGATTCGCCTAATCACACTGACACACAGACAGACACACACACACACACACACACACACACACACACTGACACACGGACAGACACACACACACACACACTGACAGACGGACAGACACACACACACACACTGACAGACGGACACACACTGACACACGGACAGACACACACACACACACACGCACACACACACACTGAAACACGACAGACGGACAGACACACACACACACACTGACACACGGACAGACACACACACACACACACACACACACACACACACAGACACACACACATGACAGACAGACACACACACACACTAACACACGGACAGACACACACTAACACACGGACAGACACACACTAACACACGGACAGACACACACTAACACGGACAGACACACACTAACACACGGACAGACACACACACACTGACTGACACACACACACACACACTGCCACACGGTGACAGACACACATACACACACTGACACACGGACAGACACACACACACTGACACACACACACACACTGACACACGGACAGACACACACATACACACACTGACACACGGACAGACACACACACACTGACACACACACACAATGACACACACACATACACACTGACACACACACTGACACACACACACACTGACACACACACACACACACTCACACACGACAGACACACACATACACACACTGACACACGGACAGACACACACACACTGACACACACACACAATGACACACACACACACACACTGACACACACACTGACACACACACACACTGACACACACACACACACACACACTCACACACTCACACACACACACACTGACACACACACACACACACTGACACACACACACACACACACACTGACACACACACACACACTGACGCACACACACACACACTGACGCACACACACACACACTGACGCACACACTGACACACACTGACACACACACACACACTGACACACACACACACACTGACACACACACACTGACACACACACACTGACACACACACTGACGCACACACTGACGCACACACACACACTGACGCACACACACACACACTGACGCACACACACACACACTGACGCACACACACACACACTGACGACACACACACACACTGACGCACACACACACACACTGACGCACACACACACACACACTGACGCACACACACACACTGACGCACACACACACACTGACGCACACACACACACTGACGCACACACACACACTGACGCACACACACACACTGACGCACTGTGTTGTAGTCAGACGAGCTACTGATTCGCCTAATCACACTGACACACAGACAGACACACACACACACACACACACACACACACACACACACACACACACACACACACACACACTGACAGACGGACAGACACACACACACACTGACGCACACACACACACTGACACACACAGTGACACACACTGACACACACACACACACTGACACACACTGACACACTGACACACACCCTGACACACACACTGACACACACTGACACACACACACACACACTGACACACACTGACACACACACTGACACACACACACACTGACACACGGACAGACACACACATACACACACTGACACACGGACAGACACACACACACTGACACACACACACACACACAATGACACACACACATACACACTGACACACACACTGACACACACACACTGACACACACACACACACACTCACACACGACAGACACACACATACACACACTGACACACGGACAGACACACACACACTGACACACACACACAATGACACACACACACACACACTGACACACACACTGACACACACACACACTGACACACACACACACACACTCACACACTCACACACACACACACTGACACACACACACACACACACACTGACACACACACACACACACACACTGACACACACACACACACACACTGACGCACACACACACACACTGACGCACACACACACACACACTGACGCACACACTGACACACACTGACACACACACACACTGACACACACACACACACACTGACACACACACTGACACACACACACACTGACACACACACTGACGCACACACACTGACGCACACACACACACTGACGCACACACACACACTGACGCCACCACACACACTGACGCACACACACACACACTGACGCACACACACACACACTAGCGCACACACACACACACTGACGCACACACACACACACTGACGCACACACACACACTGACGCACACACACACACTGACGCACACACACACACTGACGCACACACACACTGACGACACACACACACTGACGCACTGTGTTGTAGTCCGGAACGAGCTTACTGATTCGCCTAATCACACTGACACACAGACAGACACACACACACACACACACACACACACACACACACACACACACACACACACACACACACACACACACTGACAGACGGACAGACACACACACACACACTGACGCACACACACACACACTGACACACACAGTGACACACACTGACACACACACACACTGACACACACTGACACACTGGACACACCCTGACACACACACTGACACACACTGACACACACACACACACACTGACACACACACACACACTGACACACACACACTGACACACACACACACACACACACACTGACGCACACACACACACACTGACGCACACACACACACACTGACGCACACACACACACACACTGACGCGCACTGACACACACTGACACACACACACACACTGACACACTGACACACACACACTGACACACACACACTGACACACACACTGACGCACACACTGACGCACACACACACACTGACGCACACACACACACACTGACGCACACACACACACACTGACGCACACACACACACACACTGACGCACACACACACACACTGACGCACACACACACACACTGATGCACACACACACTGACGCACACACACACTGACGCACACACACACTGACGCACACACACACACTGACGCACACACACACACTGACGCACACACACACACTGTGTTGTAGTCCGAACGAGCTATGATTCGCCTAATCACACTGACACACAGACAGACACACACACACACACACACACACACACACACACACACACACACACACACACTGACACACGGACAGACACACACACACACACACTGACAGACGGACAGACACACACACACACTGACAGACGGACAGACACACACACACACACTGACACACGGACAGACACACACACACACACACACGCACACACACACACTGAAACACGGACAGACGGACAGACACAGACACACACACACACACACACACACACACACACTGACAGACACACACACACTGACAGACACACACACACACACACTGACACACGGACAGACACACACACACTGACACACGGACAGACACACACACTGACACACGGACAGACACACACATACACACACTGACACACGGACAGACACACACTGACACACACACACACACACACTGCCACACGGACAGACACACATACACACACTGACACACGGACAGACACACACTGACACACACACACACACACTGACACACGGACAGACACACACATACACACACTGACACACGGACAGACACACACACACTGACACACACACACACACAATGACACACACACATACACACTGACACACACACTGACACACACACACACTGACACACACACACACACACTCACACACGGACAGACACACACATACACACACTGACACAGGACAGACACACACACACTGACACACACACACAATGACACACACACACACACACTGACACACACACTGACACACACACACACTGACACACACACACACACACTCACACACTCACACACACACACACTGACACACACACACACACACTGACACACACACACACACACACACACTGACACACACACACACACACACTGACGCACACACACACACACTTTACGCACACACACACACACACTGACGCACACACTGACACACACTGACACACACACACACTGACACACACACACACACACTGACACACACACACTGACACACACACACTGACACACACACACTGACACACACACTGACGCACACTGACGCACACACACACACTGACGCACACACACACACACTGACGCACACACACACACACTGACGCACACACACACACACTGGCGCACACACACACACACTGACGCACACACACACACTGACGCACACACACACACACTGACGCACACACACACACTGACGCACACACACACACTGACGCACACACACACTGACGCACACACACACACTGACGCACACACACACACTGACGCGCACACACACACTGACGCACTGTGTTGTAGTCCGGAACGAGCTTACTGATTCGCCTAATCACACTGACACACAGACAGACACACACACACACACACACACACACACACACACACACACACACACACACACACACACACACTGACACACGGACAGACACACACACACACACTGACAGACGGACAGACACACACACACACACACTGACAGACGGACAGACACACACACACACACACTGACACACGGACAGACACACACACACACACACACACGCACACACACACACTGAAACACGGACAGACGGACAGACACACACACACACACTGACACACGGACACACACACACACACTGACACACACACACACACACACACACACACTGACAGACACACACACACTGACAGACACACACACACACACACACTGACACACACGGACAGACACACACTGACACACGGACAGACACACACACTGACACACGGACAGACACACATACACACACTGACACACGGACAGACACACACACACTGACACACACACACACACACACTGACACACGGACAGACACATACACACACTGACACACGGACAGACACACACACACTGACACACACACACACACACTGACACACGGACAGACACACACATACACACACTGACACACGGACAGACACACACACTGACACACACACACACACACAATGACACACACACATACACACTGACACACACACTGACACACTGACACACACACACACACTGACACACGGACAGACACACACACACACACACACACACACTGACACACGGACAGACACACACATACACACACTGACACACGGACAGACACACACACACTGACACACACACACAATGACACACACACACATGACACACACACTGACACACACACACACACTGACACACACACACACACACTGACACACACACACACACACACACTGACACACACACACACACACACTGACACACACACACACACACACACACTGACACACACTGACACTGACACACACTGACACACACACACTGACACACACACACACTGACACACACACTGACACACACACTGACACACACACTGACACACACACTGACACACACACTGACACACACTAAAATGTTCAGTACTGGAAATGGTGGTCATGGTAACCTAATCAAGCAATTAAGACCTATTTGTCTGAGCCTGAGAGAGATGTACAACACAGAGAGAGACAGAGAGAGACACCGAGAGAGAGACAGGGAAAGAGAGACAGAGAGAGACACAGAGAGAGAGACAGAGAGAGACACACAGAGACAGAGAGACACAGAGAGAGACAGAGAGAGACACAGAGAGACAGATAGAGACACACAGAGACAGAGAGAGACACAGAGAGAGACAGAGAGAGACACAGAGAGAGACAGAGAAGACAGAGAGAGACACGAGAGAGAGACAGATAGAGACACACAGAGACAGAGAGAGAGACACAGAGAGAGACAGAGAGAGACACAGAGAGAGAGACAGATAGAGACACACAGAGACAGAGAGAGACACAGAGAGACACAGAGAGAGACAGATAGAGACACAGAGAGAGACACAGAGAGAGACAGAGAGAGACACAGAGAGAGAGACAGATAGAGACACACAGAGACAGAGAGAGACACAGAGAGAGAGACAGATAGAGAGACAGAGAGAGACAAAGAGAGAGAGACAAAGAGAGAGACAGAGAGAGACAAAGAGAGAGAGACAAAGAGAGAGACACACAGAGACAGAGAGAGACACAGAGAGAGACACAGTATATGACAGAGAGAGACAGAGAGAGACACAGTATATGACAGAGAGAGACAGAGAGAGAGTGTATCTACTGGGTGAAATTCCACAGTGTGCCATCACAGCAGCAAGATTTGTGACCTGTTGCCACAAGAAAGGGCAACCAGTGAAGAACGAACACCATTGTAAATACAACCAATATCTATGCTTATTTATTTTATCTTGTGTCCTTAACCATTTGTACATTGTTAAAACACTGTATATATATATATATAATATGACATTTTTAATGTCTTTATTGTTTTGAAATGTCTGTATGTGTAATGTTTACTGTTAATTTTTATTGTTTATTTTACTTTTGTATATTAGCTACCTCACTTGCTTTGGCAATGTTAACACATGTTTCCCATGCCAATAAAGCCCCTTGAATTGAATTGAATTGAATTAAATTAAGACACAGACAGACACAGACAGACACAGACACAGACAGACAGACAGACAGACAGACAGACAGACAGACAGACAGACAGACAGACAGACAGACAGACAGGCAGGCAGGCAGGCAGAGAGACATCCATAACACCACTGGAAACTACTGCTGCTGCTTTAAAAGGCAATCCGTGATTAATACATTGTAAAACAAGTGGCAGGGTAACAGTAGAGAGAAACTGACCGACACCAGCATTGTCTTCTTACCAAAAACGTTTTGCTTACTTCTGTCATTTTCAGTGATTTTTGCGACACAACGTTCCGGATTGTTCTACAACCATTATTTGGTCAACTGTAGGAGAGGAGAGAGAACGGAAGGAGGAGTAGTAGGTAAAGGGAGGAGGAGTAGATAAGAGGAGGAGTAGATAAAAGGGGAGTAGATAAAAGGGGAGTAGATGAAAGGGGGAGTAGATGAAAGGGGGAGTAGATAAAGGGGGAGTAGATAAAAGGGAGTAGATAAAGGGGGAGTAGATAAAAGGGGAGTAGATAAAAAGGGAGTAGATAAAGGGAGAGTAGATAAAAGGGGAGGAGGAGGAGTAGATAAAAGGGGGAGGAGGAGGAGTAGATAAAAGGAAGCGTAGATAAAAGGGGGAGAAGGAGGAGTAGATCAAAGGGTGAGTAGATAAAAGGAGGGGAGTAGATAAAAGGGAAGGAGATAAAAGGAGGAGTAGATAAAGGAGGAGGAGGAGGAGTAGATAAAAGGGGAGGAGGAGGAGGAGGAGATAAAAGGAGGAGGAGTAGATGAAAGGGGAGTAGATAAAAGGGGGAGTAGATAAAGGGGGTGTAGATAAAAGGGGGAGTAGATAAAAGGGAGTAGATAAAAGGGGAGTAGATAAAAGGAGGAGGAGTAGTAGATAAAAGGGGAGGAGGAGGAGTAGATAAAAGAGGGAGTAGATAAAAGGGGGAGGAGGAGTAGATAAAAGGGTGAGTAGATAAAAGGAGGAGGAGTAGATAAGGGAAAGGAGATAAAAGGAGGAGTAGATAAAGGGGGAGGAGGAGGAGATAAAAGGGAGGAGGTGGAGTAGATAAAAGGGGGGAGGAGGAGGAGGAGATAAAAGGGGGGAGGAGGAGGAGTAGATAAAGGGGAGGAGATAAAAGTAGGAGGAGGAGTAGATAAAGGGGGAGGAGTAGATAAAAGGGGGAGTAGATAAAAGGGAGTAGATAAAAGGGAGTAGATAAAAGGGGGAGTAGATAAAAGGGAGTAGATAAAAGGAGGAGGAGTAGTAGATAAAAGGGGGGAGGAGGAGTAGATAAAAGGGGCGTAGATAAAAGGGGGAGAAGGAGGAGTAGATAAAAAGGTGAGTAGATAAAAGGAGGGGGAGTAGATAAAAGGGGAGGAGGAGGAGTAGATAAAAGGGTGAGTAGATAAAAGGGGGGGAGTAGATAAAAGGGGAGGAGGAGGAGTAGATAAAAGGGGGAGGAGGAGGGGAGGAGATAAAAGGTGAGTAGATAAAAGGAGGGGGAGTAGATAAAAGGGGGAGGAGGAGGGAGTAGATAAAAGGGGAGGAGGAGATAAAGGAGGAGGAGATAAAAGGAGGAGTAGATAAAGGGGGGAGGAGGGAGTAGATAAAGGGAGATAAAGGAGGAGTAGATAAAGGGGGAGGAGTACATAAAAGGGGGATGAGGAGAGGAGGAAGGCCAAGTGCGCACCATGACCAGTCCGGATGGGACCCAAAGTTAAAATTGACCGACTGAAACTGTGGCTGTATAATACACCACATCGTTAGTCAACTTTCCTTTAATTAGGCTAAAATATATGTTTCTGCATATTTAGTCTGTACTAGTCAACAGCGTTATGTATTTATTTCTGAGCCAACTCCACCTGGACCTCAATGACCCAATGGGTCTGGGACCATTCAACATCGAAGAGGAGGAGAGGGAGGAGGAGGAAAAGGAGAGCGGAGAGGGGAGAGGAGGAGAGGGAGGAGAAGGAGAGGGGGAGGGGGAGGAGGAGAGGGAGGAGGAGAAGAGGAAGGAGGAGGAGAGGGAGGGAGGAGGAGAGGAAGGAGGAGGAGAGGGAGGAGGAGGAGAAGGAGAGAGGGGGAGAAGGGGGAGGGGGAGGGGAGGAGGGGGAGGAGGAGAAGGAGAGGGGAGGAGGAAAGGGAGGGGGAGGAGGAGAGGGAGAAGAGGGGGGGAGGGGAGGAGGGGAGGGGGAGAGGGAGGAGGAGGAGGAGAGGGGAGAGGGGAGAGGGGGAGAAGGGCGAGGAGGAGAAGGGGCGATGGGGGAGAGGAGGAGGAGAGGGAGGAGGGGGGGGAGGATGAGAGGGAGGAGGAGGAGGGGGGGGAGGAGAGGTGGAGGGGGGGAGGAGGGAGGGGGAGGAGGAGGGAGAGGAAGGAGGAGGAGGGGAGGAGGAGGAGGGGAGAAGGGGGAGGGGGAGGAGGAGGGGAGGAGGGGGAGAAGGAGAGGGGGAGGGAGGGGAAAGGGAGGGAGGAGGAGAGGGAGGGAGAAGGAGAGGGAGGAGAAGGAGAGGGGAGGATGAGAGGGAGGAGGAGGAGAGGGGGAGGAGGAGAAGGGGGAGGAGGGGAGAAGGAGAGGGGGGAAGGGGGGAGGGAGGGAGGGGAGAAGGAGAGGGGAGGAGGAAAGGGAGGGGTGAGGGAGGAGAAGGGGGAGGGGAGGAGGAGAGGGAGGAGGGAGGGACTCACTAAACAGAGAACATCCCTGGTCATCCCTACTGCCTCTGATCTGGTGGACTCACTAAACAGAGAACATCAACGGTCATCCCTACTGCCTCTGATCTGGCAGACTCACTAAACAGAGAACATCCCTGGTCATCCCTACTGCCTCAGATCTGGAGGACTCACTAAACAGAGAACCTCCCTGGTCATCCCTACTGCCTCTGATCTGGAGGACTCACTAAACAGAGAACATCCCTGGTCATCCCTACTGCCTCAGATCTGGAGGACTCACTAAACAGAAACATCCCTGGTCATCCCTACTGCCTCAGATCTGGAGGACTCACTAAACAGAGAACATCCCTGCTCATCACTACTGCCTCTGATCTGGCAGACTCACTAAACAGAGAACATCCCTGGTCATCCCTACTGCCTCAGATCTGGAGGACTCACTAAACAGAGAACATCCCTGCTCATCACTACTGCCTCTGATCTGGAGGACTCACTAAACAGAGAACATCCTGCTCATCACTGCTGCCTCTGATCTGGCAGACTCACTAAACAGAGAACATCCCTGGTCATCCCTACTGCCTCAGATCTGGAGGGACTCACTAAACAGAGAACCTCCCTGGTCATCCCTACTGCCTCTGATCTGGTGGACTCACTAAACAGAGAACATCCCCTGGTCATCCCTACTGCCTCAGATCTGGAGGACTCACTAAACAGAGAACATCCTGGTCATCCCTACTGCCTCAGATCTGGAGGACTCACTAAACAGAGAACATCCCTGGTCATCCCTACTGCCTCAGATCTGGAGGGACTCACTAAACAGAGAACATCCCCTGGTCATCCCTACTGCCTCAGATCTGAGGACTCACTAAACAGAGAACATCCCTGGTCAGGAGTGTGTCCCTGGCCATCTGTAAATGATGTCAGAGTGTGCCCTTAGCTATCTGTAAATGATGTCAGAGTGTGCCCTTAGCTATCTGTAAATGATGTCAGAGTGTGTACCCTTAATATCTGTAAATGATGTCAGAGTGTGTCCCAGGCTATCTGTAAATGATGTCAGAGTGTGTCCCTGGATATCTGCAAATGATGTCAGAGTGTGCCCCTGGCTATCTGTAAATGATGTCAGGAGTGTGCCCCTGGCTATCTGTAAATGATGTCAGAGTGTGTCCCAGGCTATCTGTAAATTATGTCAGTGTGTGCCCCTGGCTATCTGTAAATGATGTCAGAGTGTGCCCTGCCATCTGTAAAATGATGTCAGAGTGTGTCCCTGGCTATCTGTAAATTATGTCAGTGTGTGCCCCTAGCTATCTGTAAATTATGTCTCAAGATACTCAAGTATGACAATTGAGTACTTTTTTTCCACCTCTGCTCTGCAGTGTAACGAGTAAGAACATTGAAAACGTGAAAGTAGATCCTCTTTGTCCCTCTCCCTTCTCGTCTTATTATCTCTGTTATTGCTGGTCCAAACAGACTTGAGGATTAGACTGCAGGGAGAGCATCTTGCCGCCATCATGTGACTCTCTCCATCAAGGAGCTCAGAGTACAGGAGGGCGTCGTTAAAATATTTTTCCAAAAATCCCAGGAGAATAAAGTGCTCTGACCAAGGCTGGAAACTATGTCAGAACGGAGGGTTTTTTTCCAGAACGAGGTTTTTTTCCAGAACGAGGGTACGAGCCTGGGAAGAGATTTCAATGTTCTCCCTTTGTGATGAAATATGAATTAATGGGTTCTAATTCATTTTCAGTCAAATTAATTTTGTCAATATCAACTTTTTTATTCCAGAAAGAAGGTTGTGTTTCTTTAGATAGCTGCAGCATTCAAACTTAAAATGCATTTACTATAATCATCTTACCAATTCCTTCGTGAGCTCACTACTGGGGGTGGAAATGATGCATTTGAGTTTTTGTCTTTTAAAAAGTCACCAGATCCAAGATTTTCAGTACTTATATATTTTGTTTTGGGAAGACCCGGGAACCCCCAATAAAGGACCACCCCGCTAACTTTACCCCCACCATTAATAGATTTTCCAGCTGAAATACTAGAGCATAGCTATTGCCATAAACAGAACTGGCTCTCTAGAAAGACAGGCTATGTGCACACTGCCCACAAAAACTGAGCTGCACTTCCTAACCTCCTGCCAAATATATGACCACATTGGAGACAGATATTTCCTACAGATCTCACTGTGCAGAATGTTGTAACTTCTCAAAGGGATATGTTCTGTCTTGGATTGTGC
>NW_027010719.1:10000-29211 GCF_036934945.1 Oncorhynchus masou masou | reverse complement strand
CACCAAGCCTCCTGTAGAACCTTAATCACCAAGCCTCCTGTAGAACCTTAATCACCAAGCCTCCTGTAGAACCTTAATCACCAAGCCTCCTGTAAGTACTTTCATCACCAAGCCTCCTATAGAACCTTAATCACCAAGCCTCCTGTAGAACCTCAATCTCCAAGCCTCCTGTAGTATCTTAAACTCCAAGCCTCCTGTAGAACCTCAATAACCAAGCCTCCTGTAGAACCTTAATCACCAAGCCTCATGTAGAACCTTAATCACCAAGCCTCCTATAGTACTTTCATCACCAAGCCTCCTGTACTACTTTCATCACCAAGCCTCCTGTAGTACTTTCATCACCAAGCCTCCTGTAGAACCTTAATCTCCAAGCCTCCTGTAGTACCTTAATCACCAAGCCTCATGTAGAACCTTAATCTCCAAGCCTCCTGTAGAACCTTAATCACCAAGCCTCCTGTAGTACCTTAATCTCCAAGCCTCCTGTAGTACTTTCATCACCAAGCCTCCTGTAGAACCTTAATCTCCAAGCCTCCTGTAGAACCTTAATCACCAAGCCTCCTGTAGAACCTTAATCACCAAGCCTCCTGTAGAACCTTAGTTACTAAGCCGCCTGTAGTACCTTAATCACCAAGCCTCCTGTAGAACCTTCATCACCAAGCCCCTTGTAGAACCTTAATCACCAAGACTCCTGTAGAACATTCATCACCAAGCCTCCTGTAGAACCTTCATCACCAAGCCTCGTGTAGTACTTTCATCTCCAAGCCTCCTGTAGAACCTTAATCACCAAGCCTCCTGTAGAACCTTCATCACCAAGCCTCCTGTAGAACCTTCATCACCAAGCCTCCTGTAGTACTTTCATCTCCAAGCCTCCTGTAGAACCTTAATCACCAAGCCTCCTGTAGAACCTTAATCTCCAAGCCTCCTGTAGTACCTTAATCACCAAGCCTCATGTAGAACCTTAATCTCCAAGCCTCCTGTAGAACCTTAATCACCAAGCCTCCTGTAGTACCGTGAACTTCCAAGCCTCCTGTAGTACTTTCATCACCAAGCCTCCTGTAGAACCTTAATCTCCAAGCCTCCTGTAGAACCTTAATCACCAAGCCTCCTGTAGAACCTTAATCACCAAGCCTCCTGTAGAACCTTAGTTACTAAGCCGCCTGTAGTACCTTAATCACCAAGCCTCCTGTAGAACCTTCATCACCAAGCCCCTTGTAGAACCTTAATCACCAAGCCTCCTGTAGAACCTTCATCACCAAGCCTCCTGTAGAACCTTCATCACCAAGCCTCCTGTAGTACTTTCATCTCCAAGCCTCCTGTAGAACCTTAATCACCAAGCCTCCTGTAGAACCTTCATCACCAAACCTCCTGTAGAACCTTCATCACCAAGCCTCCTGTAGTACTTTCATCTCCAAGCCTCCTGTAGAACCTTAATCACCAAGCCTCCTGTAGAACCTTCATCACCAAGCCTCCTGTAGAACCTTAATCACCAAGCCTCCTGTAGAACCTTCATCACCAAGCCTCCTGTAGAACCTTAGTTACTAAGCCTCCTGTAGTACCTTAATCACCAAGTCTCCTGTAGAACCTTCATCACCAAGCCCCTTGTAGAACCTTAATCACCAAGCCTCCTGTAGAACCTTCATCACCAAGCCCCTTGTAGTACCTTAATCACCAAGCCTCCTGTAGAACCTTCATCACCAAGCCTCCTGTAGTACCTTAATCACCAAGCCTCCTGTAGAACCTTCATCACCAAGCCTCCTGTAGTACTTTCATCACCAAGCCTCCTGTAGAACCTTAATCACCAAGCCTCTTGTAGAACCTCAATAACCAAGCCAAGGCGTTGTAAGAAATCATTTTTTCTAAATGTGTTGAATTTCAAAGACGCTACACCGGCAAATGATCAGATTTATTTACTCTCCTCACGGGACGTAAATGAGCTTTGAATCTCTAAATGTACTGTACTTTATGACTGTCAGCCTCAATTCCTGAGGATATGGACTCTAGGTGTTGAAGGCGTTCCACAGGGACGCTGGCCCATGTTGACTCCAATGTTTCCCACAGTTGTGTCAAGTTGGCTGGATGTCCTTTGGGTGGTGGACCGTTCTTGATACACAGTGTGAAAACCCCAGCAACGTTACAGTTCTTGATGCAAACAGGTACACCTGGCAACTACAACCACTTACTACTGCCAGGCAATTACATGTTTTGTCTTGCCCATTCACCCTCTCAAAGGCACACACACACAATCCATGTCTCTAATGTCTCAATCCTTCGTTAACCCGTCTCCTCCCCTTCATCTACACTGATTGAAGTGGATTTAACAAGTGGCATCAATAAGGGATCCTAGCTTCCACCTGGATTCACCTGGTCAGTCTAAAGAAAGCAGGTGTTCTTAATGTTGTGTATACTCAGTGTATGTCAGACTCCTCCCCCTTTCTTCCTCCTTCCTCCTCCTCTTTAATGAACTCCATCTAATAGACTACCAGGAGACTGACTTAATGAACTCCATCTAGTAGACTATCAGGAGACTGACTTAATGAACTCCATCTAGTAGACTACCAGGAGACTGACTTAATGAACTCCATCTAATAGACTATGAGGAGACTGACTTAATGAACTCCATCTAGTAGACTATCAGGAGACTGACTTAATGAACTCCATCTAATAGACTACCAGGAGACTGACTTAATGAACTCCATCTAATAGACTATGAGGAGACTGACTTAATGAACTCCATCTAATAGACTATGAGGAGACTGACTTAATGAACTCCATCTAGTAGACTATCAGGAGACTGACTTAATGAACTCCATCTAGTAGACTATCAGGAGACTGACTTAATGAACTCCATCTAGTAGACTATTAGGAGACTGACTTAATGAACTCCATCTAATAGACTATGAGGAGACTGACTTAATGAACTCCATCTAATAGACTATGAGGAGACTGACTTAATGAACTCCATCTAGTAGACTATCAGGAGACTGACTTAATGAACTCCATCTAGTAGACTATCAGGAGACTGACTTAATGAACTCCATCTAGTAGACTATCAGGAGACTGACTTAATGAACTCCATCTAGTAGACTATTAGGAGACTGACTTAATGAACTCCATCTAATAGACTATGAGGAGACTGACTTAATGAACTCCATCTAGTAGACTATCAGGAGACTGACTTAATGAACTCCATCTAATATACTACCAGGAGACTGACTTAATGAACTCCATCTAGTAGACTATCAGGAGACTGACTTAATGAACTCCATCTAATATACTACCAGGAACTCCATCTAATAGACTATGAGGAGACTGACTTAATGAACTCCATCTAATAGACTATGAGGAGACTGACTTAATGAACTCCATCTATGACTACCAGGAACTCCATCTAATAGACTATTAGGAGACTGACTTAATGAACTCCATCTAATAGACTATCAGGAGACTGACTTAATGAACTCCATCTAGTAGACTATAAGACTGACTTAATGAACTCCATCTAATAGACTATCATGAGACTGACTTCTGGACGTAAGAAGAGGCAGATTGCTAACAGACAGGAGGTTTTATTGGTCCATATTTCTAGGTTTTGTGGGTCTTGGATCTCTGAGCTACTCGATTGATGGAACATTGGATTGAACCTTTGTGCTACTGTATGTCATGTTTCATGTGTGTGTGACCCCTGGAAGAGAATCTACTAAAGGGGATCCTATTAAAATACCAAATACCTACACCCACTGACCTCTTCACCTTCTGACCTCTATAGCCTCTAAGCTCTTCACCCAATGACCTCTTCAGCCTCTAACCTCTATAGCCTCTGACCTCTTCACCCTCTGACCTCTATACCCTCTGACCTCTTCACCCTCTGACCTCTATACCCACTGACCTCTTCACCCTCTGACCTCTGTAGCCTCTGACCTCTTCACCCTCTGACCTCTATACCCTCTGACCTCTACACTCACTGACCTCTTCACCCTCTGACCTCTACACCAACTGACCTCTATAGCCTCTGACCTCTACACCCACTGACCTCTTCACCCTCTGACCTCTATACCCTCTGATCTCTACACCCTCTGACATCTACACCCTCTGACCTCTTTACCCTCTGACCTCTATACCCTCTCACCTCTTCACCCTCTGACCTCTATACCCTCTGACCTCTATACCCTCTGACTTCTTTACCCTCTGACCTTTATACTCTCTGACCTCTATACCCTCTGACCTCTATACCCTCTGACTTCTATACCCTCTGACTTCTACACCCTCTGACCTCTACACCCTCTGACCTCTACACCCTCTGAACTCTACATGCTCTGAACTCTTTACCCTCTGACCTCTCTGTCTCTCCTCCTCTCCTCTCTCTGACTCCTTTCCTTCTCTCCTCTGTCCTCTCCTCTCCTTTCTCCTTTCTCCTCTTCAACTCCTTTTCTCTTTCCTCTTTCCTCTCTCCTCGCTCCTCTCTCCTCTCTCCTCTCTCCTTCTCTCCTTTCTCCCTCTCCTTTCCTCTTTCCTCTTGCCTCTTCTCCTCTCCAGTCCTCTCCTCTCTACTCCTCTCCTCTCTACTCCTCTCCTATCCAGTACTCTCCTCTCCAGTCCTCTCCTCTCTACTCCTCTCCTCTCTACTCCTCTCCTCTCCAGTCCTCCCCTCTCTACTCCTTTCCTCTCCTCTCCTCTCTACCCCTCTCCAGTCCTCTCCTCTCTACTCCCCTCTGCTCTACTCCACTACTCTCCAGTCCTTTCCAGTCCTCCCCTCTCTACCCCTCTCCTCTCCTCACCAGTCATCTCCAGTCTTCTCCAGTCCTCTTCTCTCTACTCCTTTCTTATCCTCTCCTCTCCTCCTCTCCTCACCTCCTCTCCTCTCCTCTCCTCTCCTCTCCTCTCATCTCATCTCATCTCCTCTCCTCTCCTCTCCTCTCATCTCATCTCATCTCATCTCATCTCCTCTCCTCTCCTCTCATCTCATCTCATCTCATCTCATCTCCTCACCTCTCCTCTCCTCTCCTCTCATCTCATCTCCTCTCCTCTCTCCTCTCCTCTCCTCTCCTCCTCTCCTCTCATCTCATCTCATCTCATCTCATCTCCTCTCCTCTCCCTCTCCTCTCCTCTCCTCTCCTCTCCTCTCATCCTCTCCTCTCCTCTCCTCTCCTCTCCTCTCATCTCATCTCATCTCATCTCATCTCCAGTCCTCTCCAGTCTCTCCAGTCCTCTCCAGTCCTCTCCTCTCTACTCCTCTCCTCTCCAGTCCTCTCACTCCTCATCTCCTCTCCTCTCCTCTCCAGTCTCATCTACATCCTTTCCTCCCCTCTCCTCTCTCAGCTCCTCTCCAGTCCTTTCCTCTCCAGTCCTCTCCCTTTCCTCTCCAGTCCTCTCCTCTCTCCTCCTCTCCTCTCCTCTCCTCTCCTCTCCTCTCTCCTCTCCTCTCCTCTCCTCTCCTCTTCTCTCCTCTCCTCTCCTCTCCTGTGTGTGGTCTCATCATGCCCTTAGGACACATATACACACACATATACACACACATACACAGGGTGATTAATTGGTTCCACTGGTGCCAAGTGCTTATTCATGATCCCACCCTCCACATCGCCTCAGTTTCAGTAAGACGACACATCAGGTCTGCTCAAGGCTTTCAATTGCTCCTGCTCTGTATATTATTAGTGTTGGACTAGTATGGGACTAGTATGGGACTAGTATGGACTAGTATGGGACTAGTGTTGGACTAGTATGGGACTAGTGTTGGACTAGTATGGGACTACTATGGGACTAGTGTTGGACTAGTGTGGGACTAGTGGGACTCCTCTCCTATGGGACTAGTGTGGGACTCTCTATGGGACTAGTGTTGGACTAGTGTGGGACTAGTGTGGACTAGTATGGGACTAGTATGGGACTAGTGTTGGACTAGTCCCTGGACTAGTATGGGACTAGTGTCCTGTGTGTGGTCTCATCATGCCCTTAGGACACATATACAGTATGGGACTAGTGTGGGACTAGTGTGGGACACATGGGACTAGTATGGGACTAGGGTGACTTACTACTATGGGACTAGTGTTCCAGTGTGACTGGGGACTACTATGGGACTAGTGTTGGACTAGTGTGACTCCCAGTATGGGACTAGTGTGGGACTAGTATGGGACTAGTGTGGGACTAGTATGGGACTACTATGGGACTAGTGTTGGACTAGTGTGGGACTAGTATGGGACTAGTGTGGGACTAAGGGACTACTATAGTGTTGGACTAGTGTGGGACTAGTGTGGGACTTATGGGACAGTGTGGGACTGCTGGGACTAGTGTGGGACTATATGGGACTAGTGTGGGACTAGTGTGGGACTACTATGGGACTAGTATGGGACTAGTGTGGGACTAGTGTGGGACTAGTGTGGGTACTAGTGTGGGACTAGTATGGACTAGTATGGGACCAGTGTGGGATGTGTGGGACTAGTACTAGTTATTAGTGTGGGACTAGTATAGTGTGGGACTAGTATGGGACTAGTATGGGGGACTAGTATGGGACTAGTATGGGACTAGTATGGGACTAGTATGGGACTAGTGTGGGACTAGTGTGGGACTAGTATGGGACTAGTATGGGACTAGTATGGGACTAGTGTGGACTAGTATGGGACTAGTATGGGACTAGTGTGGGACTAGTGTGGGACTAGTATGGGACTAGTATGGGACTAGTACTAGTATGGGACTAGTATGGGACTAGTGGGACTAGTGTGGGACTAGTGTGGGACTAGTGTGGGACTAGTATGGGACTAGTGTTGGACTAGTGGGACTAGTGTGGGACTAGTATGGGACTAGTGTACTGGGACTAGTGTGGGACTAGTATGGGACTAGTGTGGGACTAGTATGGGACTAGTGTGGGACTGAGTGTGACTACTAGTGTGGGACTAGTATGGGACTAGTATGGGACTAGTGTGGGACTAGTACTGGGACTAGTGTGGACTAGTGTGGGACTAGTGGGACTAGTATGGGACTAGTGTGGGACTAGTATGGGACTAGTGTGGGACTAGTGTGGGACTAGTGTGGGACTAGTGTGGGACTGAATGGGACTAGTGGGACTAGTATGGGACTAGTGTGGGACTAGTATGGGACTAGTGTGGGACTAGTATGGGACTGTGTGGACTAGTATGGGACTAGTGTATGGGACTGGTGTGGGACTGGTGTGGACTAGTGTGGGACTAGTATGGGACTAGTATGGGACTAGTGTTGGACTGGTGACTAGTGTGGGACTAGTGTGGGACTAGTGTGGGACTAGTGTGGGACTAGTATGGGACTAGTATGGGACTAGTATGGGACTAGTGTGGGACTAGTATGGGACTAGTATGGGACTAGTATGGACTAGTGTGGGACTAGTGTTGGACTAGTGTGGGACTAGTGGGGACTAGTATGGGACTAGTATGGGACTAGTATGGGACTGGACTAGTGTGGGACTGTGTTGGACTCTATGGGACTAGTATGGGACTAGTATGGGACTAGTGCTGGACTAGGTTGGACTATGGGACTAGTGTTGGACTAGTATGGGACTAGTATGGGACTAGTGTGGGACTGTGTGGGACTAGTGTTGGGGACTAGTGTGGGACTAGTATGGGACTAGTATGGGACTAGTATGGGACTAGTATGGGACTGGGACTAGTGTGGGACTAGTATGGGACTAGTGTGGGACTAGTGTGGGACTACTAGTATGGGACTAGTGTGGGACTAGTATGGGACTAGTGTGGGACTAGTGTGGGACTAGTGTTGACTAGTATGGGACTAGTATGGGACTAGTGTGGGACTAGTATGGGACTAGTGTGGGACTAGTATGGGACTAGTGTGGGACTAGTGTGGGACTAGTGTGGGACTAGTGTGGGACTAGTGTTGGACTAGTGTGGGACTAGTATGGGACTAGTGTTGGACTAGTGTGGGACTAGTGTGGGACTAGTATGGGACTAGTGTGGGACTAGTGGGGCCAGTGACTAGTATGGGGACTAGTATGGGACTAGTGTGGGACTAGTATGGTACTAGTATGGGACTAGTGTGGGACTAGTACTGGGGACTAGTATGGGACTAGTGTGGGACTAGTGTTGGACTAGTATGGGACTAGTATGGGACTAGTGTGGACTGGGACTAGTGTGGACTAGTATGGGACTAGTATGGGACTAGTGTGGTGGGACTAGTATGGGGCTAGGATGGGACTAGTGTTGGACTAGTATGGGACTAGTGTGGGACTAGTATGGGACTAGTGTGGGACTAGTGTTGGACTAGTATGGGACTAGTATGGGACTAGTGTGGGACTAGTGTGGGACTAGTATGGGACTAGTGTGGGACATTGCCAAAGCAAGTGAAATAGATTATAAACAAAAGTGAAATGAACAATCAAACTTGAACAGTAAACATTTACACTCACATAAGTTTCAAAGGAATAGAGACATTTTAAACATCATTTTATGGCTATGTACAGTGTTGTCTCTCTCTCTGTCTGTCCCTCTCTCTCTTCCTCTCTCTCTATCTTTCTCTCTCTGATTTGAACATGAGCTTTGTCTGATGGCGTGTTTGGTAGAGATGTTAGTTTGGCAATTTAGCCCAAGTGTCCTCATCACCAGGGATGCATTAGTCATTGATTCACATTTCTTTCAGTTCTCTGACAGAAGTCTCTGAAAGATTCATTATCTTGTTTTCATTGAAATCAGGAAGTTGGTAAACTTTTTCTCCTCTCTAATTAGTGTGCAATGGCAATGAGAATGTAGTGATTCAGCTGGCAACTTACAGTGCCTTGGCTATTAATACTTCTATTGTTTATACACAGTATTTGTTTCTTGCTTTGTTGTGATACAGTAACTATTGTGACATGGTTCTATTGTTGCTATAAATAGATTAGGTTGCTGTACTCACTTGGATCTTTGTTTTACTCCCAAAAAGGTCACAGTTGGACAAGGCAACGGTTAAAACACGTTCAGCCGCCTCCCGAGTGGAGCAACGCTCTAAGGCATCGCACTGCTTGAGGCTTCGATTCCCAAACTGTGTCATGACCGGGAGTCCCATAGGGCGGAGCACAATTGGCCAGGCGTTATCCGGGTTAGGGGAGGGTTTGGCCCGAAGGGGCTTTACTTGGCTCATCGCGTTCTAGCGACTCTTGTGGCGGATTGGGCGTCTGCAGGCTGATCCTGGTGGTCAGCTGACTGGTGCATGACTTGACCTTCGCCTCTCCCGAGCCCGTTGGGGAGTTGCAGCGATGAGACGAGATCGTAATTTAATATGACATTTTTTTATTTATTATATAAAATAAAAAACATAATTAGAATAAAATGTCTTATTACTCTAAGCATAATTAAAAAATATATATATTTAAACTTTATTTAACTTGGCATGTCAGTTAAGAACAAATTCTTATTTACAAAGACTGCCTACCAGGGAACAGTGGGTTAACTGCCTTGTCCAGGGGCAGAACGACAGATTTTTACCTTGTCAGCTCGGGGATTTGATCCAGCAACCTTTTGGTTACTTGTCCAACATGCTAACTGCTAAGCTACCTGCCACCCCAGTGACCACTAGCTTTTCCATTCATTTCTGTCACCTTAGGCACTGATGCTGTTTCCAAGCTGCACCGGACAGAGAGACAGTTCCTTCTATCACCTTCATTGTATGGAGATCTCACATTAATTTCAGACTCTTTCCTCTGCAGCTGGAGACACTAATATAGAGTCTGTCTGTCTGTCTGTCTGTCTGTCTGTCTGTCTGTCTGTCTGTCTGTCTGTCTGTCTGTCTGTCTGTCTGTCTGTCTGTCTGTCTGTCTGTCTGTGCCTGCCTGCCTGCCTGCCTGCCTGCCTGCCTGCCTGCCTGCCTGCCTGCCTGCCTGTCTGTCTGTCTGTGAGTGTGGAGACAGTGATACTGTAATTTCCTGCCAGCCAGAGAGCCACTAGGCTCACGTTAGCCAACCATGTAATTAAAGCCTTAAACATTTCACCATCCCTCACCCGACGGCTTTATGTCCCTTATCACAGCATTACCAGGTGTGTGTGTGTGTGTGTGTGTGTGTGCAGGGTGAAAGACTATTATGGTATTGGTCGACCCAGGGATGACATATCATTGCTATCCACTCACCAACAGACAGCAGCAATAAAGAGCTCTCTAAATGATACGGGTTGTGATCCGTCTTAGTGTTATGTGTATCGGACACCATGTCTGTCTTGAAGATTATGCTAGTTCATGTGCTTTAAGGAGTCCTCTTTCTACAATAATTCTATATTCAGATGATTGACATCAGACAGGCTGTTAGTTGTTGGTATTACTCCGAAGATGGCATTATGACACGACATCACGAGTTGAACAAATGACAAAGTTTGCATAAGTAGGCTTTGTGTTAAGCCTGTGTGTGTGTGTGTATTCAGTGTTGCATGCCTTTGTGGACACATAGTCCCTCTGCCTTCATAGTTGCCCTCTCTCCCCCTTTCCCTCTGTCTGTTCTCCTTTCTCCCTCTTTCTAGTGTCAGCCTGTGGACATGTCACAGAAATAACTTATTTGAAGGGATGGGGATCTTTTTTTAAAATTTTTACCCCTTTTCTCCCCAATTGTTGTAGTGGCTCCCTAGTGGCTCCCTAGTAGCTCCCTAGTGGCTCCCTAGTGGCTCCCTAGTGGCTCCCTCATGACGCTAGGACAATTGTGCGGCGCCCCACAGATCTCCTGGTTGGTTACGACAGAGCCTGGGTGTGAACCCAGGGACTCTGATGGCACAGCGCCCTTAACCACTGCGCCACCCGGGAGGCCGCTATGGGGACCTTTGATGCCCAGGCATTACCTAAGCATTCTAATGTCTGGAAAATGTCAGAGCTTTTGTGCAGGAAATACTTCAAACCCATGTCCGAGACCACTTTAAACTAAAAGCTTATGTTTTCCAATGAGATTGTGTGAAATGTTCACTGTCACTCAAACAGAGGAAAATACTTCCAGAAAGACTCTACAGGATTGTGTCTTTACCGTGGACATCCTTCAGAAAATACGTTTTGTAATGTTTTCAGTGGATGATTAACTGCATGTAAACAGCTCAATTTGACCTTCGACCTGGTTCTGGAGTATGGGGTGTGCGTGGAGGTAGAGTGGAGTCACCTTTTTTAAAGCCATGCTCTATAAGGTCGGATCCCATTCGTCACACAATTTAATGGGTTTAACTGTAGGTTCATGCTGGAGTGCCAACACATTCATCACATTCTTTAATGGGTTTAACTGTAGGCTAATGCTGGAGTAGCTCCATATTCAACACATTCTTTAATGGGTTTAACTGTAGGCTAATGCTGGAGAGTAGAGTCACCTTCTCTTCGATTATAATCACTGCCGCATATATTCCCCTCCCCAAGCAGACACATCGTTGGCCCTGAACTAACTTTATTTGACCCTTTGTAAACTGGAAACCACATATCCTGAGGCTGCATACATTGTAGCTGGGGATTTTAACAAGGCTAATCTGAAAACAAGACTCCCTAAATTCTATCAGTATATCGATTGTGCAACCAGGGCTGGTAAAACCCTGGATCATTGTTATTCTAACTTCGGCAACCATATAAGGCCCTCCCCTCCCCTCCTTTCGAAAAAGCTGACCACGACTCCATTTTGTTGCTCCCAGCCTATAGACAGAGAATAAAACAGGAAGCTCCCGTGCTCAGGTCTTTTCAATGCTGGTCCGACCAATCTGATTCCACGCTTCAAGATTGCTTCGATCTGATTCGGTGAGCGAGTTTATTAGCAAGTGCATCGGCGATGTAGTACCCACAGCAACTATTAAAACATTCCCAAACCAGAAACCGTGTATTGATGGCAGCCTTCGCGCGAGACTGAAAGCGCAAACCACTGCTTTTAATCAGGGTAAGGTGACCGGAAACATGACCGAATACAAACAGTGTAGCTATTCCCTCCGCAATGGAATCAAACAAGCTAAGCGTCAGTATAGAGACAAAGTAGAGTCGCAATTCAAGGGCTCAGACACAAGAGGTATGTGGCAGGGTCTACAGCCAATCACGGATTACAAAAAGAAAACCAGCCCCGTCACGGACCAGGATGTCTTGCTCCCAGACAGACTAAACAACTTCTTTGCTCGCATTGTGGACAATACAGTTCCACTGACACGGCCTGCAACCTAAACCTGCGGACTCTCCTTCACTGCATCCGATGTGAGTAAAACATTTATACATGTTAACCCTCGCAAGGCTGCAGGCCCAGACGACATCCCCTGCCCCGTCCTCAGAGCATGCTCAGACCAGCTGGCTGGTGTGTTTGCAGACATATTCAATCAATCCTTATCCCAGTCTGCTGTTCCCATATACTTCAAGAGGGCCACCATTGTTCCTGTTCCAAAGAATGCTAAGGTAACTGAACTAAATGACTATCGCCCCGTAGCACTCACTTCCGTCATCATGAAGTGCTTTGAGAGACTAGTCAGGGACCATATCACCTCCACCCTACCTGACACCCTAGACCCACATCCAATTTGCTTACCTCCCCAATATGTCCACAGACGACGCAATCGCAACCACACTGCACACTGCCCTAACCCATCTGGACAAGAGGAATACCTATGTGAGAATGCTGTTCATCGACTACAGCTCAGCATTTAACACCATAGTACCCTCCAAGCTTGTCATCAAGCTCGAGACCCTGGGTCTTTTGCTGTTTTAACTGAAAATCCTGAAATTTATTTTTTTTACAGCTCAGATTTACTCAAGATGCATACAAAAGCTGATAGGCCTAGTGTTATGATATATATATATATATATATATATATATATATATATATATATATATATATATATATATATATATATATATATATATATATATATATATATATATATATATATATATATATATATTGGCATTCATTCTATCCGAGGACCCCATACCGAACTGTGTATCATTACACCCCTAGGGAAGAGGGAGTACAAGAGGGTACTAAGCACACACCACTGAGGGGCCCCCATGTTGAGGGTCAGCCTGGCGGATGTGTTGCTCACCACCCTCACCATCTCGAGGTGGCCCGTCAGGAAGTCCAGGAGGGAGGTGTTCAGTCCCAGGATCCTGAGCTTAGTGATGAACTTGGAAGGCACTACGCTGAGCTGTAGCCAATCAACAGCATTCTCACATAGTATGTGTTCCACACGTCCAGGTGGGAGAGGGAAGTGTGGAGTGCAATAGAGATGGCATCATCTGTGTATCTGTTGGGGCTGTATGAAAATTGAAGTGGGTAACAGGGTGCCTGGGATAATGGTGTTGATGTGAGCCATGACCAGCCTTTTATGACTACAGATGTGAGTGCTACAAGGCGATAGTCATTTACACAGCTTACCTTGGTGTTCTTGGGCACAGGGATAATGGTGGTCTGCTTGAAACATGTAGGTATTGGTATTCCAGACTCGGTCAGGGAGAGGTTGAAAATGTCAGTGAAGACACCCGCCAGCTGGTCAGCGCATGTCCCCTAATCTGTCTGGCCCTGTGACCTTGTGAATGTTATCCTGTTTAAAGGTCTTACTCACATCAGCTACGGAGAGCGTGATCACACAGTCATCCAGAACAGCTGGTGCTCTCCTGCACGGTTCAGTGTTGCTTACCTCGAAGCGAGTATTGATGGCATTTAGCTCTTCTGGTAGGCTGCCGTCGCTGGGAAGCTCACGACTGGGTTTCCCTTTGTAATACGTAATAGTTTATAATCCCTTCCACATCCGATGAGCGTCAGAGCATAGAGTAGTAGGATATTATTGAGGATATTATATGGTCCTGTATTGAGTCTCTGCTGGTTTGATGGCTCGTCGGAGGTCGTAGTGAGATTTATTTTAAGCGTCCATATTAGTGTCCCGCTCCTTGAAAGCGTGTGTGTATTTGTGTGTACACACACAGGCGCCGGAGGCTGAGAGCGATCGATAAAAATAACAGCAGGATTTGGGAATCTCTGGAGAGTTAGGGCAGGACACAGCGGAAATTGCCGGGTATAATGCCGGGGACAATGTGTGTGTGTGTGTGTGTGTGTGTGTGTGTGTGTGTGTGTGTGTGTGTGTGTGTGTGTGTGTGTGTGTGTGTGTGTGCGCATGCACATTTGTGTGCACACGTGCGTTCGTCAGTCTGTGTGTGCGCGTATGCGTACATCTGTGTGTGTGTCACAGATTTAAATTGGACCAAAGCTGTGGACAATCAACTCAGGGTTAGTTTAAGAGTCCTTCAGACCTTTGGACAGTTTAGTCTGTTACCACAGTGGGTGTGAGAGAGTTTGTGAGTTTGTGTTTGTATGAGATGGCTCTCATTTCTATGATTTCTTTTTGTTTTTGTTTTTCCTTTGTATTTTGACCTTCAACCCCATCCTTCCAACCGCACCTCCACATCCAGGTGGTTCGTCACTCCTTCCTGTCCCCATCCATCTGTCCACAGCAGACAACACTCCCTGTAGAACGTTTCTGTTTTCAAACCTTCCACTCCAGAGAGCAAGCTACAAACCATACAGATTGGAATCTCAGAGCGGTTTTATGAAGGGGCTGCCACACAAAGACACACACATATACACACAACCCCCCCGCCACACAAACACACACACACATATACACACAACCCCCCCCCCCGCCATACAAAGACACACACATATACACACCCCCCCCGCCACACAAACACGCACACATATACACAACCCCCCCCCGCCACACAAACACACACACATATGCCCCCGCCACACAAAC
Organism: Oncorhynchus masou masou; assembly: GCF_036934945.1. Taxonomy (NCBI): domain Eukaryota; kingdom Metazoa; phylum Chordata; class Actinopteri; order Salmoniformes; family Salmonidae; genus Oncorhynchus; species Oncorhynchus masou. The sequence goes on along the minus strand of NW_027010719.1, from coordinate 14,526 downwards.
ACACACACATATACACCCCCCCCCCCTGCCACACAAACACACTGGAGAACTGGTGTATGGTATGTTGCTGCAGTAATGTTTATTCTGCCGGAACACTGTTTGTGGAACAGATGAATTTTGCGTCGATCCTGAAAGTTAGTTGGATTTGTGATGGGAAATGTTCTATTTCACTGGGGGAAATATTAACACACACAGTGTTCTGTCTGACTGAGGAGAAATATCAGTTTGGGATAAAGAGCTGGAGGCGGTGAAATGCATTATTATGGGACAAACAGTAAATGTTTACACAATGAAACCGACCCTTACACACACTTACACACACACCCTTACACACCCTTACACACACACCCTTACACACCCTTACACACACTCTTACACACACACCCTTACACACACACGCTTACACACACACACACCCTTACACACACACCCTTACACACCCTTACACACACACACCCCTTACACACACACCCTTACACACACACCCTTACACACTCTTACAAACACACCCTTACACACACACACCCTTACACATTCTTACACTCTTACACACACACCCTTACACACACACCCTTACACATACACACCCTTACACACCCTTACACACACACCCTTACACACACACACACCCTTACACACACACACCCTTACACACCCTTACACACACACACCCTTACACACCCTTACACACACACACCCTTACACACCCTTACACACACACACCCTTACACACACACCCTTACACACCCTTACACACACACACACTCTTACACACACACTCTTACACACACACCCTTACACACCCTTACACACACACACCCTTACACACACACTCTTACACACACACTCTTACACAACCTTACACACTCTTACACACCCTTACACATGCTTACACAAGCAGCAGGTAGCCTAGTGGTTAGAGCATTGGGCCAGTAACTGAGAGGTTGCTGGATCAAATCCCCGAGCTGACAAGGTAAAAATTTGTTTGTCTGCCCCTGAACAAGGCAGTTTAACCCACTGTTTCTAGGCCGTCATTGTAAATAAGAATATGTTCTTAACTGACTTGCCAAGTTAATTAATGTTAAAAATTAAATACAAATACACACCCTTACACACCAGGGCTGGGTGATGTGGTCTAAAAGTAATATCATGATTTTTTCAGAAATGTAGAAAGAAACAAAAAAAAGACATAATTGAATAAGTGAAGAAATCAACAATCGCATGAGGCCTAAATGTGCAAACTAACAAATGATCAACACCACTTGCCAGGCTGACATCATTGTACATACATTTAAAAAAAAAGCAGAATGAAAACATGCCTTATGTATACCTGAAAATGTGCAAAATAACAGAAAGATTACTAAATTGCTGTCAAACAAAACAATGTTATTTTACTTTGCTCCAATAGGTTTGTGGAGAGTAAGACAAGCCTATCTATCGACTCAGGCTTGTGGCATGTTACAATGTTCCCACCTGTGCTGATGACCCTCTACGAAGGGGCAGTTGTAGCAGAAATGCATAAGTACTTCTTTGCAAGATTGCTCAGTCTTGGGAAGTTGGCCTCACGGAGCCTCCACCCCTCAAGTGTCTCGGGTCAAATCAAATTAAATCGAAATATATTGCCCAGCCCTCTTACACACAACTACATATACACCCTTACACACTTACACACACTTATACACACCCTTATTCAACCTTACACAACCTCTTGCACACTCTTGCACACCCTTACACACCCTTACACACCCTTACACAACATGACACACCCTTACACACCATTACACAACATGACACACCCTTACACACACTTACACTCTTGCACACCCTTACACAACCTTATACACACACCCTTACACACCATTACACACCCTTACACACACACCCTTACAACCCATTACACAACCTTACACACATCCCTGCACAACCTTACACACACACACCCTTACACAACCTTACACAGCATAACACACCCTTACACAACCTTACACACCATAACACACCCTTACACAACCTTACACACCCTTACACACCCTTACACACCATAACACACCCTTACACAACCTTACACACCCTTACACAACCTTACACACCCTTACACACCCTTACACACAATAACACACCCTTACATAACCTTACACACCTTTACACAACCTTACAAAACCTTACACACCCTTACACAACCTTACACACCCTTACACAACCTTACACACCCATACACACCATAACACACCCTTACACAACCTTACACACCCTTACACACCCTTACACACCCTTACACAACCTTACACACCCTTACACACGCTTACACAACCTTACACACCCTTACACAACCTTACACACCCTTACACACCATAACACACCCTTACACAACCTTACACACATTACACACCCTTACACAAACTTACACAACCTTACACACACCCCTGCACAACCTTACACAACCTTACACACCCCCTACACAACCTTACACACCCTTACACACCATAACACACCCTTACACAACCTTACACACATTTACACACCTTTACACACCCTTACACAACCTTACACAACCTTACACACACCCCTGCACAACCTTACACAACCTTACACACACCCCTGCACAACCTTACACAACCTTACACACACACCCTTGCACACCCTTGCACACCATTCCACAGCATTACAAATCATTGCACACCATTACACAACCTTATACACACCCCTGCACAACCTTATACACACCCCTGCACAACCTTACACACACCCATACACAACCTTACACAAACATGCCACCTGGATATAGAATGCTGGGATATATGTTTGCACATCCCTGAATGCCTGTGTGTGTGTTTTCAGGTGTGTAAATAAGTGTGTGTGTTTTCAGGTGTGTAAATAAGTGTGTGTGTTTTCAGGTGTGTAAATAAGTGTGTGTGTGATCCCTGTTCCACGTACCAAGGTATAAGATATGGCGCTAAAACAAACACCTTTAGTCTAGTGACTGTGATCATAATCACCTTAGGTCTAGTGACTGTGATCATAAACACCTTTAGTCTAGTGACTGTGATCATAAACACCTTTAGTCTAGTGACTGTGATCATAAACACCTTTAGTCTAGTGACTGTGATCATAAACACCTTTAGTCTAGTGACTGTGATCATAAACACCTTTAGTCTAGTGACTGTGATCATAAACACCTTTAGTCTAGTGACTGTGATCATAAACACCTTTAGTCTAGTGACTGTGATCATAAACATCTTTAGTCTAGTGACTGTGATCATAAACACCTTTAGTCTAGTGACTGTGATCATAAACACCTTTAGTCTAGTGACTGTGACAAAAAACACCTTTAGTCTAGTGACTGTGATCATAAACACCTTTAATCTAGTGACTGTGATCATAAACACCTTTAGTCTAGTGACTGTGATCATAAACACCTTTAGTCTAGTGACTGTGATCATAAACACCTTTAGTCTAGTGACTGTGATCATAAACACCTTTAGTCTAGTGACTGTGATCATAAACACCTTTAGTCTAGTGACTGTGATCATAAACACCTTTAGTCTAGTGACTGTGATCATAAACACCTTTAGTCTAGTGACTGTGATCATAAACACCTTTAGTCTAGTGACTGTGATCATAAACACCTTTAGTCTAGTGACTGTGATCATAAACACCTTTAGTCTAGTGACTGTGATCATAAACACCTTTAGTCTAGTGACTGTGATCATAAACACCTTTAGTCTAGTGACTGTGATCATAAACACCTTTAGTCTAGTGACTGTGACCACCTTTAGTCTAGTGACTGTGATCATAAACACCTTTAGTCTAGTGACTGTGATCATAAACACCTTTAGTCTAGTGACTGTGATCATAAACACCTTTAGTCTAGTGACTGTGATCATAAACACCTTTAGTCTAGTGACTGTGATCATAAACACCTTTAGTCTAGTGACTGTGATCATAAACACCTTTAGTCTAGTGACTGTGATCATAAACACCTTTAGTCTAGTGACTGTGATCATAAACACCTTTAGTCTAGTGACTGTGATCATAAACACCTTTAGTCTAGTGACTGTGATCATAAACACCTTTAGTCTTGTGACTGTGATCATAAACACCTTTAGTCTAGTGACTGTGATCATAAACACCTTTAGTCTAGTGACTGTGATCATAAACACCTTTAGTCTAGTGACTGTGATCATAAACACCTTTCTAGTCATAAACACCTTTAGTGACTGTGATCATAAACACCTTTAATCTAGTGACTGTGATCATAAACACCTTTAGTCTAGTGACTGTGATCATAAACACCTTTAGTCTAGTGACTGTGATCATAAACACCTTTAGTCTAGTGACTGTGATCATAAACACCTTTAGTCTAGTGACTGTGATCATAAACACCTTTAGTCTAGTGACTGTGATCATAAACACCTTTAGTCTAGTGACTGTGATCATAAACACCTTTAGTCTAGTGACTGTGATCATAAACACCTTTAGTCTAGTGACTGTGATCATAAACACCTTTAGTCTAGTGACTGTGATCA
>NW_027010719.1:0-5000 GCF_036934945.1 Oncorhynchus masou masou | reverse complement strand
TCAGATAACATCAGACATGTATCCACCTATCAGATAACATCAGACATGTCTCCACCTATCAGATAACATCAGACATGTCTCCACCTATCAGATAGCATCAGACATGTCTCCACCTATCAGATAGCATCAGACATGTATCCACCTATCAGATAACATCAGACATGTCTCCACCTATCAGATAACATGTCATGTCTCCACCTATCAGATAGCATCAGACATGTATCCACCTATCAGATAACATCAGACATGTCTCCACCTATCAGATAGCATCAGACATGTCTCCACCTATCAGATAACATGTCATGTCTCCACCTATCAGATAACATGTCATGTCTCCACCTATCAGATAACATCAGACATGTCTCCACCTATCAGATAGCATCAGACATGTCTCCACCTATCAGATAGCATCAGACATGTCTCCACCTATCAGATAACATCAGACATGTCTCCACCTATCAGATAGCATCAGACATGTCTCCACCTATCAGATAGCATCAGACATGTCTCCACCTATCAGATAACATCAGACATGTCTCCACCTATCAGATAGCATCAGACATGTCTCCACCTATCAGATAACATCAGACATGTCTCCACCTATCAGATAGCATCAGACATGTCTCCACCTATCAGATAACATCAGACATGTCTCCACCTATCAGATAACATCAGACATGTCTCCACCTATCAGATAACATCAGACATGTCTCCACCTATCAGATAGCATCAGACATTTCTCCACCTATCAGATAACATCAGACATTTCTCCACCTATCAGATAGCATCAGACATGTCTCCACCTATCAGATAACATCAGACATGTCTCCACCTATCAGATAACATCAGACATTTCTCCACCTATCAGATAACATCAGACATGTCTCCACCTATCAGATAACATCAGACATGTCTCCACCTATCAGATAACATCAGACATGTCTCCACCTATCAGATAGCATCAGACATGTCTCCACCTATCAGATAACATCAGACATGTCTCCACCTATCAGATAACATCAGACATGTCTCCACCTATCAGATAACATCAGACATGTCTCCACCTATCAGATAGCATCAGACATGTCTCCACCTATCAGATAGCATCAGACATGTCTCCACCTATCAGATAACATCAGACATGTCTCCACCTATCAGATAACATCAGACATGTCTCCACCTATCAGATAGCATCAGACATGTATCCACCTATCAGATAACATCAGACATGTCTCCACCTATCATATAACATCAGACATGTCTCCACCTATCAGATAGCATCAGACATGTCTCCACCTATCAGATAACATCAGACATGTCTCCACCTATCAGATAACATGTATTGTCTCCACCTATCAGATAACATGTATTGTCTCCACCTATCAGATAGCATGTCATGTCTCCACCTATCAGATAACATCAGACATGTCTCCACCTATCAGATAACATCAGACATGTCTCCACCTATCAGATAGCATCAGACATGTCTCCACCTATCAGATAGCATCAGACATGTCTCCACCTATCAGATAACATGTCATGTCTCCACCTATCAGATAGCATCAGACATGTATCCACCTATCAGATAGCATCAGACATGTCTCCACCTATCAGATAGCATCAGACATGTCTCCACCTATCAGATAACATCAGACATGTATCCACCTATCAGATAGCATCAGACATGTCTCCACCTATCAGATAACATCAGACATGTCTCCACCTATCAGATAACATCAGACATGTCTCCACCTATCAGATAACATCAGACATGTCTCCACCTACAGATAGCATCAGACATGTCTCCACCTATCAGATAACATCAGACATGTCTCCACCTATCAGATAGCATCAGACATGTCTCCACCTATCAGATAACATCAGACATGTCTCCACCTACCAGATAGCATCAGACATGTCTCCACCTATCAGATAACATCAGACATGTCTCCACCTATCAGATAGCATCAGACATGTCTCCACCTATCAGATAACATCAGACATGTCTCCACCTATCAGATAACATCAGACATGTATCCACCTATCAGATAACATCAGACATGTCTCCACCTATCAGATAACATCAGACATGTCTCCACCTATCAGATAGCATCAGACATGTCTCCACCTATCAGATAGCATCAGACATGTCTCCACCTATCAGATAGCATCAGACATGTCTCCACCTATCAGATAGCATCAGACATGTCTCCACCTATCAGATAACATCAGACATGTCTCCACCTATCAGATAACATCAGACATGTCTCCACCTATCAGATAGCATCAGACATGTATCCACCTATCAGATAACATCAGACATGTCTCCACCTATCAGATAGCATCAGACATGTCTCCACCTATCAGATAGCATCCGCACTCCGTCAGCCCAGGACATCTGGCATGGAATCTCTCAGTCATCCAATGTAATGTCTATGACGTTACTGTCTGTGGCGTGTTGGTGTGTGACATTATCAACACAGGCAGAACCTTGAGATAATTGTCTGCAGGTTTGCTGCTGTCTTTGACTGTTTACAGAAGACATTCAGATTGTCAGAAAATGAGAAAACATCACTCTAGAAAAATGCTGTAATGGGTAAATATTATTATATTAAGTATACATTTCCTGAAGGTTTCTACTATAATTGGTAACCTTCCTTTAGAGAAATAACATGTAGACTGTCAGAGACTGTTTGAATAGGCTGTCAAAAGGGTAGGTAAACTTAACTAAAGAAAACATACATCTGGACAGTTATAGTGTATAGAGATGAGGTAATATAAGGACAGACAAGCTAAAAGCCATGTGAATATACTTTCTACAGAGTGAGGGAGGAAAGAATAGCTAAAGATGGAATGGTCTTGACTGGCAGCGTTTGACAGGTGCTTTACATTAGAAAGCCACTGGTGCACTTTCTTTCTTTCTAAAGATACTCTATGTGCTGCCAAGGCCGTAGAGTTCAATAGGCATCCAAACAGATCAATTTGAAGCAGAATGTGAATGTGTTTTTATCGGCTCCATGTTTAAAAGGGGCCCCATGAGTAGTAGTGCCCCCCCCACACACACATATATACACTACATGACCATAAGTATGTGGACACCTGCTTGTCGAACATCTCATTCCAAAATCATGGGTATTAATATGGAGTTGGTCCCCCCCTTTGCTGCTATAACAGTGCGAGAGCCGTGACTACAGACCTGGGTTTGACCAACTGACTTGTTGGAAACGTGGCATCCAATGACGGTGCCACGTTGAAAAGTCACTGAGCTGTTCCGTAAGGCCATTCTAATGACAATGTTTGTCTGTGGAGATTGCATGGCTGTGCGCCGATGTTATACACTTGTCAGTAACTGCTGTGGCTGAAATAGCCGAATCCACTAATTTGGGGCCGGAGTCAGAAGTTACAGGTCAGGGGTCATCAGTGTGAATGTGAGGACGAGCTGCCTCAACTCAGCATGAGTCTCACACTAGAAACCTCTGTCTCTGTCATTGGCTCCCCTCCTCCTCTTTCCTTTCTCGCCTATCTTCACTTTGTCTAACGTTCCCCGGCTCTCTTTGTGTTTCTTCCTCCCACTCTAGTGTTTCTTCCTCACTCTAGTGTTTCTTCCTCACTCTAGTGTTTCTTCCTCACTCCTATCATGTTTTATCAAGAGCTCCAGTTTTTCCCAGCTGTAAATCACTGCACTCCATCTTTCTCTCTGCCTCATGCAAAAGGAAATCTCTCTCTCTCTCTCTCTCTCTCTCTCTCTCCTCTCTCTCTCTCCATCTCTCTACAGGTGTGTCTCTCCGATGCGGTTGCCCACAGCCCGACAGGAAGTGAGCGACACCCACACCTCCCCCCATGGCTCCGCCTTCGGCGGCCCGCCTCCCTTGCCCCAGCATGTTGTGCGCCTTCTGCAGTGCATTCTAGTCCTGCAAGCTGAGGGCGTGGTCTGCAGGAAAGGACCGGTCCTGCTGCCTGAGTCGCCCTGTCACCGGGGCTGAACACCCTCTTATCTCACACGCAGGTAGGTCTCACACACACACACACTCACACACACATTCTCTCCACACAGTTGTGTTTCTGTCCTTTGCAGTCACCCGCCCGTGGAAGTTCCTGTAATCTAATCACATTGTTCACATTTCCTGCCTTAAAATAATATTGTATGGAGCAGTTTAGCCATAAATAACACTGTAAAACTTCATCAGACGACCACCAATAACATAACAGCCAAATGCTACTGCACCCATTCCATCCCAGCAGAGATTGATTCAGTTAATCATACAGCTCTCTGTCTAGGGTGTAATTGAGCGAAAGGACAAGGTCATCATGCACACACACACACGCACACACACGCACACACACACACACACACGCACACGCACACGCACACGCACACACACACACACACACACACACACACACACACACACACACACACACACACACACACGCACACACGCACACACGCACACACACACACTGCACTTCTCCTGTCAGCTCATGGGTACCTCTCGGCACTCAGAGTCTATTGAGCGTGATGGCGCTGACTAACAGTCTGGCTAATCTGATCTACCGTCCTCTGTGCTGGTTGACCTCAGGCGACCATGCTGGAGCCCATCCATGAGGTATCGGGAAAGTTGTTATAGCACGGACGTTTTAACTACAGTATATTTAATTGTGAGTGTGTGTAATTACCTAATATTCCAGTACGGTTCATTAACTCAGTGCCTGCTTCAGTGGTGTTAATAATTGGGAAGTATAATAGGGCAGTATTATTGGGCAGTGTCAGAGGGCAGTATTATTGGGCAGTATTATTGGGCAGTGTCAGAGGGCAGTATCATTGGGCAGTATTATTGGGCAGTATCATTGGGCAGTATCATTGGGCAGTATTATTGGGCAGTATTATTGGGCAGTATTATTGGGCAGTGTCAGTGGGCAGTATCATTGGGCAGTATCATTGGGCAGTATTATTGGGCAGTATTATTGGGCAGTATCATTGGGCAGTATCATTGGGCAGT